>NW_024544113.1:0-47524 GCF_018167655.1 Microtus oregoni | reverse complement strand
CCTGAGTAATGAGCACTGAGCACGCAGCACCCCGAGCACTGAGAACCCAGCACCCTGAATACTGAGCACTGAGCACCCAGCACCCCGAGCACTGAGCACCCAGCACCCTGAGTACTGAGCACCCAGCACCCTGAGCACTGAGCACCCAGCACCCTGAGCACGGAGCACCCAGCACCCTGAGCACTGAGCACGCAGCACCCTGAGTAGTGAGCACCCAACGTACTGAGCATCGAGCACACTGAGCACTGAGCACCCAGCACCCTGAGTACTGAGCACCGAGCACCCCGAGCACTGAGCACCCAGCACCCTGAGTACTGAGCTCCGAGCACCCCGAGCACTGAGCACAAAGCGCCCCCGAGCACTGAGCACCCTGAGCACTGAGCACCCAGCACCCTGAGTACTGAGCACCCAGCACCCTGAGCAATGAGCACCCTGAGGACTGAGCACCCCAGCACCCTGAGCACTGAGCACACAGCACCCTGAGCACTGAGCACCCAGCACCCTGAGTACTGAGCACCCAGCACACTGAGTACTGAGCACCCAGCACACTGAGCACTGAGCACCGAGCACCCCGAGTACTGAGCACCCAGCACCCTGAGTACTGAGCTCCCAGCACCCTGAGTACTGAACACCCAGCACCCTGAGCACTGAGCACTGAGCACCCTGAGCACTGAGTACTGAGCACTGAGCACCCCGAGCACTGAGCACCCAGCACCCGGAGTACTGAGCACCCAGCACCCTGAGTACTAAGCACCGAGCACCCTGAGTACTGAGCACCCAGCACCCTGAACACTGAACATACAGCACCCTGAGTACTGAGCACCTCGAGCACTGAGCACCCAGCACCCTGAGTACTGAGCACCGAGCACCCAGAGCACTGAGCACCCAGCACCCCGAGCACTGAGCACCCAGCACCCCGAGCACTGAGCACCCAGCACCCTGAGCACTGAGCACCCAGCACCCTGAGTACTGAGCACCCAGCACCCTGAGCACTGAGTACCCAGCACCCTGAGCACTGAGCACCCAGCACCCTGAGCACTGAGCACCCCGGCACGCTGAGAACTGAGCACCCAGCACCCTGAGTACTGAGCACTGAGCACCCAGCACCCCGAGTACTGAGCACCCAGCACCCTGAGTACTGAGCACTGAGCACCCAGCACCCCGAGCACTGAGCACCCAGCACCCTGAGCACTGAGCACCCAGCACCCGAGTACTGGGCACCCAGCACCCTGAGTACTGAGCACCCAGCACCCTGAGTACTGAGCACAAAGCACCCCGAGTGCTGGGCAACCAACACCCTGAGTACTGAGCACCCAGCACCCTGAGCACTGAGCACCCAGCACCCCGAGCACTGAGCACCCAGCACCCTGAGTACTGAGCACCCAGCACCCTGAGCACTGAGCACCCAGCACCCTGAGCACTGAGCACCCAGCACCCTGAGCACTGAGCACGCAGCACCCTGAGTAGTGAGCACCCAACGTACTGAGCATCGAGCACCCTGAGCACTGAGCACCCAGCACCCTGAGTACTGAGCACCGAGCACCCCGAGCACTGAGCAGCCAGCACCCTGAGTACTGAGCTCCGAGCACCCCGAGCACTGAGCACCCAGCGCCCCGAGCACCGAGCACCCTGAGCACTGAGCACTCAGCACCCTGAGTAATGAGCACCCAGCACCCTGAGCAATGAGCACCCTGAGGACTGAGCACCCAGCACCCTGAGCAGTGAGAACACAGCACCCTGAGCACTGAGCACCCAGCACCCTGAGTACTGAGCACTGAGCACGCAGCACCCCGAGCACTGAGCACCCAGCACCCTGAGTACTGAGCACCCAGCACCCCGAGCACTGAGCACCCAGCACCCAGAGCACTGAGCACCCAGCACCCGAGTACTGAGCACCCAGCACCCTGAGTACTGAGCACCCAGCACCCTGAGTACTGAGCACACAGCACCCCGAGTACTGAGCACCCAGCACCCTGAGTACTGAGCACCCAGCACGCTGAGCACTGAGCACCCAGCACCCCGTGCACTGAGCACCCAGCACCCTGAGTACTGAGCACCCAGCACCCTGAGCACTGAGCACCCAGCACCCTGAGCACTGAGCACCCAGCACCCTGAGCACTGAGCACCCAGCACCCTGAGTAGTGTGCACCCAACGTACTGAGCACAGAGCACCCCGAGCACTGAGCACCCAGCACCCTGAGCACTGAGCACCCAGCACCCTGTGCACTGAGCACCCAGCACCCGAGTACTGAGCACCCAGCACCCTGAGTACTGAGCACCCAGCACCCTGAGTACTGAGCACCCAGCACCCCGAGTAATGAGCACCCAGCACCCTGAGTACTGAGCAGCCAGCACCCTGAGCACTGAGCACCTAGCACCCCGAGCACTGCGCACCCAGCACCCTGAGCACTGAGCACCCATCACCGTGAGCACTGAGCACCCAGCACCCTGAGCACTGAGCACCCAGGACCCTGAGTAGTGAGCACAAAACGTACTGAGCACCGAGCACCCCGAGCACTGAGCACCCAGCACCCTGAGTACTGAGCACCGAGCACCCCGAGCACTGAGCACCCAGCACCCTGAGTACTGAGCTCCGAGCACCCCGAGCACTGAGCACCCAGCGCCCTGAGTACTGAGCACCCAGCACCCTGAGTACTGAACACCCAGCACCCTGAGCACTGAGCACTGAGCACACTCAGCACTGAGTACTGAGCACTGAGCACCCTGAGCACTGAGCAACCAGCACCCTGAGTACTGAGCAACCAGCACCCTGAGCACTGAGCACCCAGCACCCTGAGTCCTGAGCACCCAGCACCCTGAGTACTGAACACCCAGCACCCAGAGCACTGAGCACTGAGCACACTCAGCAGTGAGTACTGAGCACTGAGCACCCTGAGCACTGAGTACCCAGCACCCTGAGTACTGAGCAACCAGCACCCTGAGCACTGAGCACTGAGCACCCAGCACCCTGAGCAATGAGCACTGAACACCCAGCACCCCGAGCACTGAGCACCCAGCACCCCGAGCACTGAGCACCCAGCACCCTGAGTACTGAGCACCCTGAGTACTGAGCACCGATCACCCTGAGCACTGAGCTCCCAGCTCCCTGAGTACTGAGCACCCAGCACCCTGAGCACTGAGCACACAGCACCCTGAGTACTGAGCACCCAGCACCCTGAGCACTGAGCACCCAGCACCCTGAGTACTGCGCACCCAGCACCCCGAGCACTGAGCACCCAGCACCCCAAGAATGAGCACCCAGCACCCCGAGTACTGAGCACCGAGCACCCTGAGCACTGAGTACCCAGCACCCTGAGCACTGAGCACCCAGCACCCTGAGTACTGAGCACCCAGCACACTGAGTACTGAGCACCCAGCACACTGAGCACTGAGCACCGAGCACCCCGAGTACTGAGCACCCAGCACCCTGAGTACTGAGCTCCCAGCACCCTGAGTACTGAACACCCAGCACCCTGAGCACTGAGCACTGAGCACCCTGAGCACTGAGTACTGAGCACTGAGCACCCCGAGCACTGAGCACCCAGCACCCGGAGTACTGAGCACCCAGCACCCTGAGTACTAAGCACCGAGCACCCTGAGTACTGAGCACCCAGCACCCTGAACACTGAACATACAGCACCCTGAATACTGAGCACCTCGAGCACTGAGCACCCAGCACCCTGAGTACTGAGCACCGAGCACCCAGAGCACTGAGCACCCAGCACCCCGAGCACTGAGCACCCAGCACCCCGAGCACTGAGCACCCAGCACCCTGAGCACTGAGCACCCAGCACCCTGAGCACTGAGCACCCGGCACCCTGAGCACTGAGCACCCAGCACCCTGAGTACTGAGCACTGAGCACCCAGCACCCCGAGTACTGAGCACCCAGCACCCTGAGTACTGAGCACTGAGCACCCAGCACCCCGAGCACTGAGCACCCAGCACCCTGAGCACTGAGCACCCAGCACCCGAGTACTGGGCACCCAGCACCCTGAGTACTGAGCACCCAGCACACTGAGTACTGAGCACAAAGCACCCCGAGTGCTGGGCAACCAACACCCTGAGTACTGAGCACCCAGCACCCTGAGCACTGAGCACCCAGCACCCCGAGCACTGAGCACCCAGCACCCTGAGTACTGAGCACCCAGCACCCTGAGCACTGAGCACCCAGCACCCTGAGCACTGAGCACCCAGCACCCTGAGCACTGAGCACGCAGCACCCTGAGTAGTGAGCACCCAACGTACTGAGCATCGAGCACCCTGAGCACTGAGCACCCAGCACCCTGAGTACTGAGCACCGAGCACCCCGAGCACTGAGCAGCCAGCACCCTGAGTACTGAGCTCCGAGCACCCCGAGCACTGAGCACCCAGCGCCCCGAGCACCGAGCACCCTGAGCACTGAGCACTCAGCACCCTGAGTACTGAGCACCCAGCACTCTGAGCAATGAGCACCCTGAGGACTGAGCACCCAGCACCCTGAGCACTGAGCACACAGCACCCTGAGTACTGAGCACCCAGCACCCCGAGCACTGAGCACCCAGCACCCAGAGCACTGAGCACCCAGCACCCGAGTACTGAGCACCCAGCACCCTGAGTACTGAGCACCCAGCACCCTGAGTACTGAGCACACAGCACTCTGAGCAATGAGCACCCTGAGCACTGAGCACGCAGCACCCCGAGCACTGAGCACACAGCACCCTGAGTACTGAGCACCCAGCACCCCGAGCACTGAGCACCCAGCACCCAGAGCACTGAGCACCCAGCACCCGAGTACTGAGCACCCAGCACCCTGAGTACTGAGCACCCAGCACCCTGAGTACTGAGCACACAGCACCCCGAGTACTGAGCACCCAGCACCCTGAGTACTGAGCACCCAGCACGCTGAGCACTGAGCACCCAGCACCCCGTGCACTGAGCACCCAGCACCCTGAGTACTGAGCACCCAGCACCCTGAGCACTGAGCACCCATCACCCTGAGCACTGAGCACCCAGCACCCTGAGCACTGAGCACCCAGCACCCTGAGTAGTGTGCACCCAACGTACTGAGCACAGAGCACCCCGAGCACTGAGCACCCAGCACCCTGAGCACTGAGCACCCAGCACCCTGTGCACTGAGCACCCAGCACCCGAGTACTGAGCACCCAGCACCCTGAGTACTGAGCACCCAGCACCCTGAGTACTGAGCACCCAGCACCCCGAGTAATGAGCACCCAGCACCCTGAGTACTGAGCAGCCAGCACCCTGAGCACTGAGCACCTAGCACCCCGAGCACTGCGCACCCAGCACCCTGAGCACTGAGCACCCAGCACCCTGAGCACTGAGCACCCAGCACCCTGAGCACTGAGCACCCAGGACCCTGAGTAGTGAGCACTCAACGTACTGAGCACCGAGCACCCCGAGCACTGAGCACCCAGCACCCTGAGTACTGAGCACCGAGCACCCCGAGCACTGAGCACCCAGCACCCTGAGTACTGAGCTCCGAGCACCCCGAGCACTGAGCACCCAGCGCCCTGAGTACTGAGCACCCAGCACCCTGAGTACTGAACACCCAGCACCCTGAGCACTGAGCACTGAGCACACTCAGCACTGAGTACTGAGCACTGAGCACCCTGAGCACTGAGCAACCAGCACCCTGAGTACTGAGCAACCAGCACCCTGAGCACTGAGCACCCAGCACCCTGAGTACTGAGCACCAAGCACCCTGAGTACTGAACACCCAGCACCCAGAGCACTGAGCACTGAGCACACTCAGCAGTGAGTACTGAGCACTGAGCACCCTGAGCACTGAGTACCCAGCACCCTGAGTACTGAGCAACCAGCACCCTGAGCACTGAGCACTGAGCACCCAGCACCCTGAGCAATGAGCACTGAACACCCAGCACCCCGAGCACTGAGCACCCAGCACCCCGAGCACTGAGCACCCAGCACCCTGAGTACTGAGCACCCTGAGTACTGAGCACCGATCACCCTGAGCACTGAGCTCCCAGCTCCCTGAGTACTGAGCACCCAGCACCCTGAGCACTGAGCACACAGCACCCTGAGTACTGAGCACCGAGCACCCTGAGCACTGAGCACCCAGCACCCTGAGTACTGAGCACCCAGCACCCTGAGCACTGAGCACCCAGCACCCTGAGTACTGCGCACCCAGCACCCCGAGCACTGAGCACCCAGCACCCCAAGAATGAGCACCCAGCACCCCGAGTACTGAGCACCGAGCACCCTGAGCACTGAGTACCCAGCACCCTGAGCACTGAGCACCCAGCACCCTGAGCACTGAGCACCCAGCACCCTGAGTACTGAGCACCCAGCACCCTGAGCACTGAGTACCCAGCACCCTGAGCACTGAGCACCCAGCACCCTGAGCACTGAGCACCCGGCACCCTGAGCACTGAGCACCCAGCACCCTGAGTACTGAGAACCCAGCACCCTGAGCACTGAGTACCCAGCACCCTGAGCACTGAGCACCCAGCACCCTGAGCACTGAGCACCCGGCACCCTGAGCACTGAGCACCCAGCACCCTGAGTACTGAACACTGAGCACCCAGCACCCCGAGTACTGAGCACCCAGCACCCTGAGTACTGAGCACTGAGCACCCAGCACCCCGAGCACTGAGCACCCAGCACCCTGAGCACTGAGCACCCAGCACCCGAGTACTGGGCACCCAGCACCCTGAGTACTGAGCACCCAGCACCCTGAGTACTGAGCACAAAGCACCCCGAGTGCTGGGCAACCAACACCCTGAGTACTGAGCACCCAGCACCCTGAGCACTAAGCACCCAGCACCCCGTGCACTGAGCACCCAGCACCCTGAGTACTGAGAACCCAGCACCCTGAGCACTGAGCACCCAGCACCCTGAGCACTGAGCACCCAGCACCCTGAGCACTGAGCACGCAGCACCCTGAGTAGTGAGCACCCAACGTACTGAGCATCGAGCACCCTGAGCACTGAGCACCCAGAACCCTGAGTACTGAGCACCGAGCACCCCGAGCACTGAGCACCCAGCACCCTGAGTACTGAGCTCCGTGCACCCCGAGCACTGAGCACCCAGCGCCCCGAGCACCGAGCACCCTGAGCACTGAGCACCCAGCACCCTGAGTACTGAGCACCCAGCACCCTGAGCAATGAGCACCCTGAGGACTGAGCACCCAGCACCCTGAGCACTGAGCACACAGCACCCTGAGCACTGAGCACCCAGCACCCTGAGTAATGAGCACTGAGCACGCAGCACCCCGAGCACTGAGCACCCAGTACCCTGAATACTGAGCACTGAGCACCCAGCACCCCGAGCACTGAGCACCCAGCACCCAGAGCACTGAGCACGCAGCACCTGAGTACTGAGCACCCAGCACCCTGAGTACTGAGCACCCAGCACCCTGAGTACTGAGCACCCAGCACCCCGAGCACTGAGCACCCAGCACCCTGAGTACTGAGCACCCAGCACCCTGAGCACTGAGCACCCAGCACCCTGAGCACGGAGCACCCAGCACCCTGAGCACTGAGCACGCAGCACCCTGAGTAGTGTGCACCCAACGTACTGAGCATCGAGCACCCTGAGCACTGAGCACCCAGCACCCTGAGTACTGAGCACCGAGCACCCCGAGCACTGAGCACCCAGCACCCTGAGTACTGAGCTCCGAGCACCCCGAGCACTGAGCACAAAGCGCCCCGAGCACTGAGCACCCTGAGCACTGAGCACCCAGCACCCTGAGTACTGAGCACCCAGCACCCTGAGCAATGAGCACCCTGAGGACTGAGCACCCAGCACCCTGAGCACTGAGCACACAGCACCCTGAGCACTGAGCACCCAGCACCCTGAGTACTGAGCACTGAGCACGCAGCACCCCGAGCACTGAGCACCCAGCACCCTGAGTATTGAGCACTGAGCACCCAGCACACCGAGCACTGAGCACCCAGCACCCTGAGCACTGAGCACCCAGCACCCGAGTACTGAGCACCCAGCACCCTGAGTACTGAGCACCCAGCACCCTGAGTACTGAGCACACAGCACCCCGAGTACTGAGCACCCAGCACCCTGAGTACTGAGCACCCAGCACCCTGAGCACTGAGCACCCAGCACCCCGAGCACTGAGCACCCAGCACCCTGAGTACTGAGCACCCAGCACCCTGAGCACTGAGCACCCAGCACCCTGAGCACTGAGCACCCAGCACCCTGAGCACTGAGCACCCAGCACCCCGAGCACTGAGCACCCAGCACCCCGAGTACTGATCACCCAGCACCCTGAGTACTGAGCAGCCAGCACCCTGAGCACTGAGCACCTAGCACCCCGAGCACTGAGCACCCAGCACCCTGAGTACTGAGCACCCAGCACCCTGAGCACTGAGCACCCAGCACCCTGAGTACTTAGCACCGAGCACCCCGAGCACTGAGCACCCAGCACCCTGAGTACTGAGCTCCGAGCACCCCGAGCACTGAGCACCCAGCGCCCCGAGCACCGAGCACCCTGAGCACTGAGCACCCAGCACCCTGAGTACTGAGCACCCAGCACCCTGAGTACTGAACACCCAGCACCCTGAGCACTGAGCACACTCAGCACTGAGTACTGAGCTCCGAGCACCCCGAGCACTGAGCACCCAGCGCCCCGAGCACCGAGCACCCTGAGCACTGAGCACCCAGCACCCCGAGCACTGAGCACCCAGTACCCTGAGTACTGAGCACCCTGAGTACTGAGCACCGATCACCCTGAGCACTGAGCTCCCAGCACCCTGAGTACTGAGCACCCAGCACCCTGAGCACTGAGCACCCAGGACCCTGAGTACTGAGCACCCAGCATCCTGATCACTGAGCACCCAGCACCCTGAGTACTGAGCACCCAGCACCCTGAACACTGAGCACCCAGCACCCTGAGTACTGCGCACCCAGCACCCCGAGCACTGAGCACCCAGCACCCCAAGAATGAGCACCCAGCACCCCGAGTACTGAGCACCGAGCACCCTGAGCACTGAGTACCCAGCACCCTGAGCACCGAGCACCCTGAGCACTGAGCACCCAGCACCCCGAGTACTGAGCTCCGAGCACCCCGAGCACTGAGCACCCAGCGCCCCGAGCACCGAGCACCCTGAGCACTGAGCACTCAGCACCCTGAGTAATGAGCACCCAGCACCCTGAGCAATGAGCACCCTGAGGACTGAGCACCCAGCACCCTGAGCACTGAGCACACAGCACCCTGAGCACTGAGCACCCAGCACCCTGAGTACTGAGCACTGAGCACGCAGCACCCCGAGCACTGAGCACCCAGCACTCTGAGTACTGAGCACCCAGCACCCCGAGCACTGAGCACCCAGCAACCTGAGTACTGAGCACACAGCACCCCGAGTACTGAGCACCCAGCACCCTGAGTACTGAGCACCCAGCACGCTGAGCACTGAGCACCCAGCACCCCGTGCACTGAGCACCCAGCACCCTGAGTACTGAGCACCCAGCACCCTGAGCACTGAGCACCCAGCACCCTGAGCACTGAGCACCCAGCACCCTGAGCACTGAGCACCCAGCACCCTGAGTAGTGTGCACCCAACGTACTGAGCACCGAGCACCCCGAGCACTGAGCACCCAGCACCCTGAGCACTGAGCACCCAGCACCCTGTGCACTGAGCACCCAGCACCCGAGTACTGAGCACCCAGCACCCTGAGTACTGAGCACCCAGCACCCTGAGTACTGAGCACCCAGCACCCCGAGTAATGAGCACCCAGCACCCTGAGTACTGAGCAGCCAGCACCCTGAGCACTGAGCACCTAGCACCCCGAGCACTGCGCACCCAGCACCCTGAGCACTGAGCACCCAGCACCCTGAGCACTGAGCACCCAGCACCCTGAGCACTGAGCACCCAGGACCCTGAGTAGTGAGCACTCAACGTACTGAGCACCGAGCACCCCGAGCACTGAGCACCCAGCACCCTGAGTACTGAGCACCGAGCACCCCGAGCACTGAGCACCCAGCACCCTGAGTACTGAGCTCCGAGCACCCCGAGCACTGAGCACCCAGCGCCCTGAGTACTGAGCACCCAGCACCCTGAGTACTGAACACCCAGCACCCTGAGCACTGAGCACTGAGCACACTCAGCACTGAGTACTGAGCACTGAGCACCCTGAGCACTGAGCACCCAGCACCCTGAGTACTGAGCAACCAGCACCCTGAGCACTGAGCACCCAGCACCCTGAGTACTGAGCACCCAGCACCCTGAGTACTGAACACCCAGCACCCAGAGCACTGAGCACTGAGCACACTCAGCAGTGAGTACTGAGCACTGAGCACCCTGAGCACTGAGTACCCAGCACCCTGAGTACTGAGCAACCAGCACCCTGAGCACTGAGCACTGAGCAGCCAGCACCCCGAGCAATGAGCACTGAACACCCAGCACCCCGAGCACTGAGCACCCAGCACCCCGAGCACTGAGCACCCAGCACCCTGAGTACTGAGCACCATGAGTACTGAGCACCGATCACCCTGAGCACTGAGCTCCCAGCTCCCTGAGTACTGAGCACCCAGCACCCTGAGCACTGAGCACCCAGCACCCTGAGTACTGAGCACCCAGCACCCTGAGCACTGAGCACCCAGCACCCTGAGTACTGAGCACCCAGCACCCTGAGAACTGAACACCCAGCACCCTGAGTACTGCGCACCCAGCACCCCGAGCACTGAGCACCCAGCACCCCAAGAATGAGCACCCAGCACCCCGAGTACTGAGCACCGAGCACCCTGAGCACTGAGTACCCAGCACCCTGAGCACTGAGCACCCAGCACCCTGAGCACTGAGCACCCAGCACCCTGAGTACTGAGCACCCAGCACCCTGAGCACTGAGTACCCAGCACCCTGAGCACTGAGCACCCAGCACCCTGAGCACTGAGCACCCGGCACCCTGAGCACTGAGCACCCAGCACCCTGAGTACTGAGCACCCAGCACCCTGAGCACTGAGTACCCAGCACCCTGAGCACTGAGCACCCAGCACCCTGAGCACTGAGCACCCGGCACCCTGAGCACTGAGCACCCAGCACCCTGAGTACTGCGCACCCAGCACCCCGAGCACTGAGCACCCAGCACCCCAAGAATGAGCACCCAGCACCCCGAGTACTGAGCACCGAGCACCTTGAGCACTGAGTACCCAGCACCCTGAGCACTGAGCACCCAGCACCCTGAGCACTGAAAACCCAGCACCCTGAGTACTGAGCACCCAGCACCCTGAGCACTGAGCACCCAGCACCCTGAGCACTGAGCACCCAGCACCCTGAGCACTGAGCACCCGGCACCCTGAGCACTGAGCACCCAGCACCCTGAGTACTGAGCACCCAGCACCCTGAGCACTGAGTACCCAGCACCCTGAGCACTGAGCACCCAGCACCCTGAGCACTGAGCACCCGGCACCCTGAGCACTGAGCACCCAGCACCCTGAGTACTGAGCACTGAGCACCCAGGACCCTGAGTAGTGAGCACTCAACGTACTGAGCACCGAGCACCCCGAGCACTGAGCACCCAGCACCCTGAGTACTGAGCACCGAGCACCCCGAGCACTGAGCACCCAGCACCCTGAGTACTGAGCTCCGAGCACCCCGAGCACTGAGCACCCAGCGCCCTGAGTACTGAGCACCCAGCACCCTGAGTACTGAACACCCAGCACCCAGAGCACTGAGCACTGAGCACACTCAGCAGTGAGTACTGAGCACTGAGCACCCTGAGCACTGAGTACCCAGCACCCTGAGTACTGAGCAACCAGCACCCTGAGCACTGAGCACTGAGCAGCCAGCACCCCGAGCAATGAGCACTGAACACCCAGCACCCCGAGCACTGAGCACCCAGCACCCCGAGCACTGAGCACCCAGCACCCTGAGTACTGAGCACCATGAGTACTGAGCACCGATCACCCTGAGCACTGAGCTCCCAGCTCCCTGAGTACTGAGCACCCAGCACCCTGAGCACTGAGCACCCAGCACCCTGAGTACTGAGCACCCAGCACATTGAGCACTGAGCACCCAGCACCCTGAGTACTGAGCACCCAGCACCCTGAGAACTGAACACCCAGCACCCTGAGTACTGCGCACCCAGCACCCCGAGCACTGAGCACCCAGCACCCCAAGAATGAGCACCCAGCACCCCGAGTACTGAGCACCGAGCACCCTGAGCACTGAGTACCCAGCACCCTGAGCACTGAGCACCCAGCACCCTGAGCACTGAGCACCCAGCACCCTGAGTACTGAGCACCCAGCACCCTGAGCACTGAGTACCCAGCACCCTGAGCACTTAGCACCCAGCACCCTGAGCACTGAACACCCGGCACCCTGAGCACTGAGCACCCAGCACCCTGAGTACTGAGCACCCAGCACCCTGAGCACTGAGTACCCAGCACCCTGAGCACTGAGCACCCAGCACCCTGAGCACTGAGCACCCGGCACCCTGAGCACTGAGCACCCAGCACCCTGAGTACTGCGCACCCAGCACCCCGAGCACTGAGCACCCAGCACCCCAAGAATGAGCACCCAGCACCCCGAGTACTGAGCACCGAGCACCTTGAGCACTGAGTACCCAGCACCCTGAGCACTGAGCACCCAGCACCCTGAGCACTGAAAACCCAGCACCCTGAGTACTGAGCACCCAGCACCCTGAGCACTGAGCACCCAGCACCCTGAGCACTGAGCACCCAGCACCCTGAGCACTGAGCACCCGGCACCCTGAGCACTGAGCACCCAGCACCCTGAGTACTGAGCACCCAGCACCCTGAGCACTGAGTACCCAGCACCCTGAGCACTGAGCACCCAGCACCCTGAGCACTGAGCACCCGGCACCCTGAGCACTGAGCACCCAGCACCCTGAGTACTGAGCACTGAGCACCCAGCACCCCGAGTACTGAGCACCCAGCACCCTGAGTACTGAGCACTGAGCACCCAGCACCCCGAGCACTGAGCACCCAGCACCCTGAGCACTGAGCACCCAGCACCCGAGTACTGGGCACCCAGCACCCTGAGTACTGAGCACCCAGCACCCTGAGTACTGAGCACAAAGCACCCCGAGTGCTGGGCAACCAACACCCTGAGTACTGAGCACCCAGCACCCTGAGCACTAAGCACCCAGCACCCCGTGCACTGAGCACCCAGCACCCTGAGTACTGAGAACCCAGCACCCTGAGCACTGAGCACCCAGCACCCTGAGCACTGAGCACCCAGCACCCTGAGCACTGAGCACGCAGCACCCTGAGTAGTGAGCACCCAACGTACTGAGCATCGAGCACCCTGAGCACTGAGCACCCAGCACCCTGAGTACTGAGCACCGAGCACCCCGAGCACTGAGCACCCAGCAACCTGAGTACTGAGCTCCGTGCACCCCGAGCACTGAGCACCCAGCGCCCCGAGCACCGAGCACCCTGAGCACTGAGCACCCAGCACCCTGAGTACTGAGCACCCAGCACCCTGAGCAATGAGCACCCTGAGGA
Organism: Microtus oregoni; assembly: GCF_018167655.1. Lineage (NCBI taxonomy): Eukaryota > Metazoa > Chordata > Mammalia > Rodentia > Cricetidae > Microtus > Microtus oregoni. The sequence goes on along the minus strand of NW_024544113.1, from coordinate 34,082 downwards.
CTGAGCACCCAGCACCCTGAGCACTGAGCACACAGCACCCTGAGCACTGAGCACCGAGCACCCTGAGTAATGAGCACTGAGCACGCAGCACCCCGAGCACTGAGCACCCAGCACCCTGAGTACTGAGCACTGAGCACCCAGCACCCCGAGCACTGAGCACCCAGCACCCAGAGCACTGAGCACGCAGCACCTGAGTACTGAGCACCCAGCACCCTGAGAACTGAGCACCCAGCACCCTGAGTACTGAGCACACAGCACCCCGAGTACTGAGCACACAGCACCCTGAGTACTGAGCACCCAGAACCCTGAGCACTGAGCACCCAGCACCCCGAGCACTGAGCACCCAGCACCCTGAGTACTGAGCACCCAGCAACCTGAGCACTGAGCACCCAGCACCCTGAGCACTGAGCACCCAGCACCCTGAGCACTGAGCACCCAGCACCCTGAGTAGTGTGCACCCAACGTACTGAGCACCGAGCACCCCGAGCACTGAGCACCCAGCACCCTGAGCACTGAGCACCCAGCACCCTGAGCACTGAGCACCCAGCACCCGAGTACTGAGCACCCAGCACCCTGAGTACTGAGCACCCAGCACCCTGAGTACTGAGCACCCAGCACCCCGAGTACTGAGCACCCAGCACCCTGAGTACTGAGCAGCCAGCACCCTGAGCACTGAGCACCCAGCACCCTGAGCACTGCGCACCCAGCACCCTGAGAACTGAGCACCCAGCACCCTGAGCACTGAGCACCCAGCACCCTGAGCACTGAGCACCCAGCACCCTGAGCACTGAGCACCCAGGACCCTGAGTAGTGAGCACTCAACGTACTGAGCACCGAGCACCCCGAGCACTGAGCACCCAGCACCCTGAGTACAGAGCACCGAGCACCCCGAGCACTGAGCACCCAACACCCTGAGTACTGAGCTCCGAGCACCCCGAGCACTGAGCACCCAGCGCCCCGAGCACCGAGCACCCTGAGCACTGAGCACCCAGCACCCTGAGTACTGAGCACCCAGCACCCTGAGTACTGAACACCCAGCACCCTGAGCACTGAGCACTGAGCACACTCAGCACTGAGTACTGAGCACTGAGCACCCTGAGCACTGAGCACCCAGTACCCTGAGTACTGAGCAACCAGCACCCTGAGCACTGAGCACTGAGCACCCAGCACCCTGAGCAATGAGCACTGAACACCCAGCTCCCTGAGTACTGAGCACCCAGCACCCTGAGCACTGAGCACCCAGCACCCTGAGTACTGAGCACCCAGCACCCTGAGCACTGAGCACCCAGCACCCTGAGTACTGAGAACCCAGCACCCTGAGCACTGAGCACCCAGCACCCTGAGTACTGCGCACCCAGCACCCCGAGCACTGAGCACCCAGCACCGCAAGAATGAGCACCCAGCACCACGAGTACTGAGCACCGAGCACCCTGAGCACTGAGTACCCAGCACCCTGAGCACTGAGCACCCAGTACCCTGTGTACTGAGCACCCAGCACCCTGAGTACTGAGCACCCAGCACCCTGAGCACTGAGCACCGAGCACCCCGAGTACTGAGCACCCAGCACCCTGAGTACTGAGCACCCAGCACCCTGAGTACTGAACACCCAGCACCCTGAGCACTGAGCACTGAGCACCCTGAGCACTGAGTACTGAGCACCAAGCACCCCGAGCACTGAGCACCCAGCACCCGGAGTACTGAGCACCCAGCACCCTGAGTACTAAGCACCGAGCACCCTGAGTACTGAGCACCCAGCACCTTGAACACTGAACATACAGCACCCTGAGAACTGAGCACCTCGAGCACTGAGCACCCAGCACCCTGAGTACTGAGCACCGAGCACCCCGAGCACTGAGCACCCAGCACCCCGAGCACTGAGCACCCAACACCCCGAGCACTGAGCACCCAGCACCCTGAGCACTGAGCACCCAGCACCCTGAGTACTGAGCACCCAGCACCCTGAGCACTGAGTACCCAGCACCCTGAGCACTGAGCACCCAGCACCCTGAGCACTGAGCACCCAGCACCCTGAGTACTGAGCACTGAGCACCCAGCACCCCGAGTACTGAGCACCCAGCACCCTGAGTACTGAGCACTGAGCACCCAGCACCCCGAGCACTGAGCACCCAGCACCCCGAATACTGAGCACCCAGCACCCTGAGTACTGAGCACTGAGCACCCAGCACCCCGAGCACTGAGCACCCAGCACCCTGAGCACTGAGCACCCAGCACCCGAGTACTGAGCACCCAGCACCCTGAGTACTGAGCACCCAGCACCCTGAGTACTGAGCACAAAGCACCCCGAGTACTGGGCAACCAACACCCTGAGTACTGAGCACCCAGCACCCTGAGCACTGAGCACCCAGCACCCCGAGCACTGAGCACCCAGCACCCTGAGTACTGAGCACCCAGCACCCTGAGCACTGTGCACCCAGCACCCTGAGCACTGAGCACGCAGCACCCTGAGTAGTGAGCACCCAACGTACTGAGCATCGAGCACCCTGAGCACTGAGCACTGAGCACCCTGAGTACTGAGCACCGAGCACCCCGAGCACTGAGCACCCAGCACCCTGAGTACTGAGCTCCGAGCACCCCGAGCACTGAGCACCCAGCGCCCCGAGCACCGAGCACCCTGAGCACTGAGCACCCAGCACCCTGAGTACTGAGCACCCAGCACCCTGAGCAATGAGCACCCTGAGGACTGAGCACCCAGCACCCTGAGCACTGAGCACGCAGCACCCCGAGCACTGAGCACCCAGCACCCTGAGTACTGAGCACTGAGCACCCAGCACCCCGAGCACTGAGCACCCAGCACCCTGAGCACTGAGCACCCAGCACCCGAGTACTGAGCACCCAGCACCCTGAGTACTGAGCACCCAGCACCCTGAGTACTGAGCACCCAGTACCCCGAGTACTGAGCACCCAGCTCCCTGAGTACTGAGCACCCAGCACCCTGAGCACTGAGCACCCAGCACCCTGAGTACTGAGCACCCAGCACCCTGAGCCCTGAGCACCCTGAGCACTGAGTACTGAGCACCGAGCACCCCGAGTACTGAGCACCCAGCACCCTGAGCACTGAGCACCCAGCACCCTGAGTACTGAGCACCCAGCACCCTGAGTACTGAACACCCAGCACCCTGAGCACTGAGCACTGAGCACCCTGAGCACTGAGTACTGAGCACCGAGCACCCCGAGAACTGAGCACCCAGCACCCGGAGTAATGAGCACCCAGCACCCTGAGTACTGAGCACCCAGCACCCCGAGCACTGAGCACCCAGCACCCCGAGCACTGAGCACCCAGCACCCTGAGCACTGAGCACCCTGAGTACTGAGCACCCAGCACCCTGAGCACTGAGCACCGAGCACCCTGAGCACTGAGCACCCAGCACCCTGAGTACTGAGCACCGATCACCCTGAGCACTGAGCACCCAGAACCCCGAGCACTGAGCACCCAGCACCCTGAGTACTGAGCACCCAGCACCCCGAGCACTGAGCACCCAGCACCCTGAGTAATGAGCACCCTGAGTACTGAGCACCGATCACCCTGAGCACTGAGCTCCCAGCACCCTGAGTACTGAGCACCCAGCACCCTGAGCACTGAGCACCGAGCACCCTGAGCACTGAGCACCCAGCACCCTGAGTACTGAGCACCGATCACCCTGAGCACTGAGCACCCAGAACCCCGAGCACTGAGCACCCAGCACTCTGAGTACTGAGCACCCAGCACCCCGAGCACTGAGCACCCAGCACCCTGAGTAATGAGCACCCTGAGTACTGAGCACCGATCACACTGAGCACTGAGCTCCCAGCACCCTGAGTACTGAGCACCCAGCACGCTGAGCACTGAGCACCCAGCACCCGAGTACTGAGCACCCAGCACCCTGAGTACTGAGCACCCAGCACCCTGAGTACTGAGCACCCAGCACCCCGAGTACTGAGCACCCAGCACCCTGAGTACTGAGCAGCCAGCACCCTGAGCACTGAGCACCCAGCACCCCGAGCACTGCGCACCCAGCACCCTGAGTACTGAGCACCCAGCACCCTGAGCACTGAGCACCCAGCACCCTGAGCACTGAGCACCCAGCACCCTGAGCACTGAGCACCCAGGACCCTGAGTAGTGAGCACTCAACGTACTGAGCACCGAGCACCCCGAGCACTGAGCACCCAGCACCCTGAGTACAGAGCACCGAGCACCCCGAGCACTGAGCACCCAGCACCCTGAGTACTGAGCTCCGAGCACCCCGAGCACTGAGCACCCAGCGCCCCGAGCACCGAGCACCCTGAGCACTGAGCACCCAGCACCCTGAGTACTGAGCACCCAGCACCCTGAGTACTGAACACCCAGCACCCTGAGCACTGAGCACTGAGCACACTCAGCACTGAGTACTGAGCACTGAGCACCCTGAGCACTGAGCACCCAGTACCCTGAGTACTGAGCAACCAGCACGCTGAGCACTGAGCACTGAGCACCCAGCACCCTGAGCAATGAGCACTGAACACCCAGCACCCCGAGCACTGAGCACCCAGCACCCCGAGCACTGAGCACCCAGCACCCTGAGCAATGAGCACCCTGGGGACTGAACACCCAGCACCCTGAGCACTAAGCACCCAGCACCCTGAGTACTGAGCACCGATCACCCTGAGCACTGAGCACCCAGCACCCCGAGCACTGAGCACCCAGCACCTTGAGTACTGAGCTCCCAGCACCCCGAGCACTGAGCACCCAGTACCCTGAGTACTGAGCACCCTGAGTACTGAGCACCGATCACCCTGAGCACTGAGCTCCCAGCTCCCTGAGTACTGAGCACCCAGCACCCTGAGCACTGAGCACCCAGCACCCTGAGTACTGAGCACCCAGCACCCTGAGCACTGAGCACCCAGCACCCTGAGTACTGAGAACCCAGCACCCTGAGCACTGAGCACCCAGCACCCTGAGTACTGCGCACCCAGCACCCCGAGCACTGAGCACCCAGCACCCCAAGAATGAGCACCCAGCACCACGAGTACTGAGCACCGAGCACCCTGAGCACTGAGTACCCAGCACCCTGAGCACTGAGCACCCAGTACCCTGTGTACTGAGCACCCAGCACCCTGAGTACTGAGCACCCAGCACCCTGAGCACTGAGCACCGAGCACCCCGAGTACTGAGCACCCAGCACCCTGAGTACTGAGCACCCAGCACCCTGAGTACTGAACACCCAGCACCCTGAGCACTGAGCACTGAGCACCCTGAGCACTGAGTACTGAGCACCGAGCACCCCGAGCACTGAGCACCCAGCACCCGGAGTACTGAGCACCCAGCACCCTGAGTACTAAGCACCGAGCACCCTGAGTACTGAGCACCCAGCACCTTGAACACTGAACATACAGCACCCTGAGTACTGAGCACCTCGAGCACTGAGCACCCAGCACCCTGAGTACTGAGCACCGAGCACCCCGAGCACTGAGCACCCAGCACCCCGAGCACTGAGCACCCAACACCCCGAGCACTGAGCACCCAGCACCCTGAGCACTGAGCACCCAGCACCCTGAGTACTGAGCACCCAGCACCCTGAGCACTGAGTACCCAGCACCCTGAGCACTGAGCACCCAGCACCCTGAGCACTGAGCACCCAGCACCCTGAGTACTGAGCACTGAGCACCCAGCACCCCGAGTACTGAGCACCCAGCACCCTGAGTACTGAGCACTGAGCACCCAGCACCCCGAGCACTGAGCACCCAGCAACCCGATTACTGAGCACCCAGCACCCTGAGCACTGAGCACCCAGCACCCGAGTACTGAGCACCCAGCACCCTGAGTACTGAGCACCCAGCACCCTGAGTACTGAGCACAAAGCACCCCGAGTACTGGGCAACCAACACCCTGAGTACTGAGCACCCAGCACCCTGAGGACTGAGCACCCAGCACCCCGAGCACTGAGCACCCAGCACCCTGAGTACTGAGCACCCAGCACCCTGAGCACTGAGCACCCAGCACCCTGAGCACTGAGCACGCAGCACCCTGAGTAGTGAGCACCCAACGTACTGAGCATCGAGCACCCTGAGCACTGAGCACTGAGCACCCTGAGTACTGAGCACCGAGCACCCCGAGCACTGAGCACCCAGCACCCTGAGTACTGAGCTCCGAGCACCCCGAGCACTGAGCACCCAGCGCCCCGAGCACCGAGCACCCTGAGCACTGAGCACCCAGCACCCTGAGTACTGAGCACCCAGCACCCTGAGCAATGAGCACCCTGAGGACTGAGCACCCAGCACCCTGAGCACTGAGCACGCAGCACCCCGAGCACTGAGCACCCAGCACCCTGAGTACTGAGCACTGAGCACCCAGCACCCCGAGCACTGAGCACCCAGCACCCTGAGCACTGAGCACCCAGCACCCGAGTACTGAGCACCCAGCACCCTGAGTACTGAGCACCCAGCACCCTGAGTACTGAGCACCCAGTACCCCGAGTACTGAGCACCCAGCTCCCTGAGTACTGAGCACCCAGCACCCTGAGCACTGAGCACCCAGCACCCTGAGTACTGAGCACCCAGCACCCTGAGCCCTGAGCACCCTGAGCACTGAGTACTGAGCACCGAGCACCCCGAGTACTGAGCACCCAGCACCCTGAGCACTGAGCACCCAGCACCCTGAGTACTGAGCACCCAGCACCCTGAGTACTGAACACCCAGCACCCTGAGCACTGAGCACTGAGCACCCTGAGCACTGAGTACTGAGCACCGAGCACCCCGAGAACTGAGCACCCAGCACCCGGAGTAATGAGCACCCAGCACCCTGAGTACTGAGCACCCAGCACCCCGAGCACTGAGCACCCAGCACCCCGAGCACTGAGCACCCAGCACCCTGAGCACTGAGCACCCTGAGTACTGAGCACCCAGCACCCTGAGCACTGAGCACCGAGCACCCTGAGCACTGAGCACCCAGCACCCTGAGTACTGAGCACCGATCACCCTGAGCACTGAGCACCCAGAACCCCGAGCACTGAGCACCCAGCACCCTGAGTACTGAGCACCCAGCACCCCGAGCACTGAGCACCCAGCACCCTGAGTAATGAGCACCCTGAGTACTGAGCACCGATCACCCTGAGCACTGAGCTCCCAGCACCCTGAGTACTGAGCACCCAGCACCCTGAGCACTGAGCACCGAGCACCCTGAGCACTGAGCACCCAGCACCCTGAGTACTGAGCACCGATCACCCTGAGCACTGAGCACCCAGAACCCCGAGCACTGAGCACCCAGCACTCTGAGTACTGAGCACCCAGCACCCCGAGCACTGAGCACCCAGCACCCTGAGTAATGAGCACCCTGAGTACTGAGCACCGATCACACTGAGCACTGAGCTCCCAGCACCCTGAGTACTGAGCACCCAGCACGCTGAGCACTGAGCACCCAGCACCCGAGTACTGAGCACCCAGCACCCTGAGTACTGAGCACCCAGCACCCTGAGTACTGAGCACCCAGCACCCCGAGTACTGAGCACCCAGCACCCTGAGTACTGAGCAGCCAGCACCCTGAGCACTGAGCACCCAGCACCCCGAGCACTGCGCACCCAGCACCCTGAGTACTGAGCACCCAGCACCCTGAGCACTGAGCACCCAGCACCCTGAGCACTGAGCACCCAGCACCCCGAGCACTGAGCACCCAGGACCCTGAGTAGTGAGCACTCAACGTACTGAGCACCGAGCACCCCGAGCACTGAGCACCCAGCACCCTGAGTACAGAGCACCGAGCACCCCGAGCACTGAGCACCCAGCACCCTGAGCACTGAGTACCCAGCACCCTGAGCACTGAGCACCCAGCACCCTGAGCACTGAGCACCCAGCACCCTGAGTACTGAGCACTGAGCACCCAGCACCCCGAGTACTGAGCACCCAGCACCCTGAGTACTGAGCACTGAGCACCCAGCACCCCGAGCACTGAGCACCCAGCACCCCGAGTACTGAGCACCCAGCACCCTGAGTACTGAGCACTGAGCACCCAGCACCCCGAGCACTGAGCACCCAGCACCCTGAGCACTGAGCACCCAGCACCCGAGTACTGAGCACCCAGCACCCTGAGTACTGAGCACCCAGCACCCTGAGTACTGAGCACAAAGCACCCCGAGTACTGGGCAACCAACACCCTGAGTACTGAGCACCCAGCACCCTGAGCACTGAGCACCCAGCACCCCGAGCACTGAGCACCCAGCACCCTGAGTACTGAGCACCCAGCACCCTGAGCACTGTGCACCCAGCACCCTGAGCACTGAGCACGCAGCACCCTGAGTAGTGAGCACCCAACGTACTGAGCATCGAGCACCCTGAGCACTGAGCACTGAGCACCCTGAGTACTGAGCACCGAGCACCCCGAGCACTGAGCACCCAGCACCCTGAGTACTGAGCTCCGAGCACCCCGAGCACTGAGCACCCAGCGCCCCGAGCACCGAGCACCCTGAGCACTGAGCACCCAGCACCCTGAGTACTGAGCACCCAGCACCCTGAGCAATGAGCACCCTGAGGACTGAGCACCCAGCACCCTGAGCACTGAGCACGCAGCACCCCGAGCACTGAGCACCCAGCACCCTGAGTACTGAGCACTGAGCACCCAGCACCCCGAGCACTGAGCACCCAGCACCCTGAGCACTGAGCACCCAGCACCCGAGTACTGAGCACCCAGCACCCTGAGTACTGAGCACCCAGCACCCTGAGTACTGAGCACCCAGTACCCCGAGTACTGAGCACCCAGCTCCCTGAGTACTGAGCACCCAGCACCCTGAGCACTGAGCACCCAGCACCCTGAGTACTGAGCACCCAGCACCCTGAGCCCTGAGCACCCTGAGCACTGAGTACTGAGCACCGAGCACCCCGAGTACTGAGCACCCAGCACCCTGAGCACTGAGCACCCAGCACCCTGAGTACTGAGCACCCAGCACCCTGAGTACTGAACACCCAGCACCCTGAGCACTGAGCACTGAGCACCCTGAGCACTGAGTACTGAGCACCGAGCACCCCGAGAACTGAGCACCCAGCACCCGGAGTAATGAGCACCCAGCACCCTGAGTACTGAGCACCCAGCACCCCGAGCACTGAGCACCCAGCACCCCGAGCACTGAGCACCCAGCACCCTGAGCACTGAGCACCCTGAGTACTGAGCACCCAGCACCCTGAGCACTGAGCACCGAGCACCCTGAGCACTGAGCACCCAGCACCCTGAGTACTGAGCACCGATCACCCTGAGCACTGAGCACCCAGAACCCCGAGCACTGAGCACCCAGCACCCTGAGTACTGAGCACCCAGCACCCCGAGCACTGAGCACCCAGCACCCTGAGTAATGAGCACCCTGAGTACTGAGCACCGATCACCCTGAGCACTGAGCTCCCAGCACCCTGAGTACTGAGCACCCAGCACCCTGAGCACTGAGCACCGAGCACCCTGAGCACTGAGCACCCAGCACCCTGAGTACTGAGCACCGATCACCCTGAGCACTGAGCACCCAGAACCCCGAGCACTGAGCACCCAGCACTCTGAGTACTGAGCACCCAGCACCCCGAGCACTGAGCACCCAGCACCCTGAGTAATGAGCACCCTGAGTACTGAGCACCGATCACACTGAGCACTGAGCTCCCAGCACCCTGAGTACTGAGCACCCAGCACGCTGAGCACTGAGCACCCAGCACCCGAGTACTGAGCACCCAGCACCCTGAGTACTGAGCACCCAGCACCCTGAGTACTGAGCACCCAGCACCCCGAGTACTGAGCACCCAGCACCCTGAGTACTGAGCAGCCAGCACCCTGAGCACTGAGCACCCAGCACCCCGAGCACTGCGCACCCAGCACCCTGAGTACTGAGCACCCAGCACCCTGAGCACTGAGCACCCAGCACCCTGAGCACTGAGCACCCAGCACCCTGAGCACTGAGCACCCAGGACCCTGAGTAGTGAGCACTCAACGTACTGAGCACCGAGCACCCCGAGCACTGAGCACCCAGCACCCTGAGTACAGAGCACCGAGCACCCCGAGCACTGAGCACCCAGCACCCTGAGTACTGAGCTCCGAGCACCCCGAGCACTGAGCACCCAGCGCCCCGAGCACCGAGCACCCTGAGCACTGAGCACCCAGCACCCTGAGTACTGAGCACCCAGCACCCTGAGTACTGAACACCCAGCACCCTGAGCACTGAGCACTGAGCACACTCAGCACTGAGTACTGAGCACTGAGCACCCTGAGCACTGAGCACCCAGTACCCTGAGTACTGAGCAACCAGCACGCTGAGCACTGAGCACTGAGCACCCAGCACCCTGAGCAATGAGCACTGAACACCCAGCACCCCGAGCACTGAGCACCCAGCACCCCGAGCACTGAGCACCCAGCACCCTGAGCAATGAGCACCCTGGGGACTGAACACCCAGCACCCTGAGCACTAAGCACCCAGCACCCTGAGTACTGAGCACCGATCACCCTGAGCACTGAGCACCCAGCACCCCGAGCACTGAGCACCCAGCACCTTGAGTACTGAGCTCCCAGCACCCCGAGCACTGAGCACCCAGTACCCTGAGTACTGAGCACCCTGAGTACTGAGCACCGATCACCCTGAGCACTGAGCTCCCAGCTCCCTGAGTACTGAGCACCCAGCACCCTGAGCACTGAGCACCCAGCACCCTGAGTACTGAGCACCCAGCACCCTGAGCACTGAGCACCCAGCACCCTGAGTACTGAGAACCCAGCACCCTGAGCACTGAGCACCCAGCACCCTGAGTACTGCGCACCCAGCACCCCGAGCACTGAGCACCCAGCACCCCAAGAATGAGCACCCAGCACCACGAGTACTGAGCACCGAGCACCCTGAGCACTGAGTACCCAGCACCCTGAGCACTGAGCACCCAGTACCCTGTGTACTGAGCACCCAGCACCCTGAGTACTGAGCACCCAGCACCCTGAGCACTGAGCACCGAGCACCCCGAGTACTGAGCACCCAGCACCCTGAGTACTGAGCACCCAGCACCCTGAGTACTGAACACCCAGCACCCTGAGCACTGAGCACTGAGCACCCTGAGCACTGAGTACTGAGCACCGAGCACCCCGAGCACTGAGCACCCAGCACCCGGAGTACTGAGCACCCAGCACCCTGAGTACTAAGCACCGAGCACCCTGAGTACTGAGCACCCAGCACCTTGAACACTGAACATACAGCACCCTGAGTACTGAGCACCTCGAGCACTGAGCACCCAGCACCCTGAGTACTGAGCACCGAGCACCCCGAGCACTGAGCACCCAGCACCCCGAGCACTGAGCACCCAACACCCCGATCACTGAGCACCCAGCACCCTGAGCACTGAGCACCCAGCACCCTGAGTACTGAGCACCCAGCACCCTGAGCACTGAGTACCCAGCACCCTGAGCACTGAGCACCCAGCACCCTGAGCACTGAGCACCCAGCACCCTGAGTACTGAGCACTGAGCACCCAGCACCCCGAGTACTGAGCACCCAGCACCCTGAGTACTGAGCACTGAGCACCCAGCACCCCGAGCACTGAGCACCCAGCAACCCGATTACTGAGCACCCAGCACCCTGAGCACTGAGCACCCAGCACCCGAGTACTGAGCACCCAGCACCCTGAGTACTGAGCACCCAGCACCCTGAGTACTGAGCACAAAGCACCCCGAGTACTGGGCAACCAACACCCTGAGTACTGAGCACCCAGCACCCTGAGCACTGAGCACGCAGCACCCCGAGCACTGAGCACCCAGCACCCTGAGTACTGAGCACCCAGCACCCTGAGCACTGAGCACCCAGCACCCTGAGCACTGAGCACGCAGCACCCTGAGTAGTGAGCACCCAACGTACTGAGCATCGAGCACCCTGAGCACTGAGCACTGAGCACCCTGAGTACTGAGCACCGAGCACCCCGAGCACTGAGCACCCAGCACCCTGAGTACTGAGCTCCGAGCACCCCGAGCACTGAGCACCCAGCGCCCCGAGCACCGAGCACCCTGAGCACTGAGCACCCAGCACCCTGAGTACTGAGCACCCAGCACCCTGAGCAATGAGCACCCTGAGGACTGAGCACCCAGCACCCTGAGCACTGAGCACGCAGCACCCCGAGCACTGAGCACCCAGCACCCTGAGTACTGAGCACTGAGCACCCAGCACCCCGAGCACTGAGCACCCAGCACCCTGAGCACTGAGCACCCAGCACCCGAGTACTGAGCACCCAGCACCCTGAGTACTGAGCACCCAGCACCCTGAGTACTGAGCACCCAGTACCCCGAGTACTGAGCACCCAGCTCCCTGAGTACTGAGCACCCAGCACCCTGAGCACTGAGCACCCAGCACCCTGAGTACTGAGCACCCAGCACCCTGAGCCCTGAGCACCCTGAGCACTGAGTACTGAGCACCGAGCACCCCGAGTACTGAGCACCCAGCACCCTGAGCACTGAGCACCCAGCACCCTGAGTACTGAGCACCCAGCACCCTGAATACTGAACACCCAGCACCCTGAGCACTGAGCACTGAGCACCCTGAGCACTGAGTACTGAGCACCGAGCACCCCGAGAACTGAGCACCCAGCACCCAAAGTAATGAGCACCCAGCACCCTGAGTACTGAGCACCCAGCACCCCGAGCACTGAGCACCCAGCACCCCGAGCACTGAGCACACAGCACCCTGAGCACTGAGCACCCTGAGTACTGAGCACCCAGCACCCTGAGCACTGAGCACCGAGCACCCTGAGCACTGAGCACCCAGCACCCTGAGTACTGAGCACCGATCACGCTGAGCACTGAGCACCCAGAACCCCGAGCACTGAGCACCCAGCACCCTGAGTACTGAGCACCCAGCACCCCGAGCACTGAACACCCAGCACCCTGAGTAATGAGCACCCTGAGTACTGAGCACCGATCACCCTGAGCACTGAGCTCCCAGCACCCTGAGTACTGAGCACCCAGCACGCTGAGCACTGAGCACCCAGCACCCTGAGTACTGAGCACCCAGCACCCTGAGCACTGAGCACCCAGCACCCTGAGTACTGAGCACCCAGCACCCTGAGCACTGAGCACCCAGCACCCTGAGTACTGAGCACCCAGCACCCCGAGCACTGAGCACCCAGCACCCCGAGAATGAGCACCCAGCACACCGAGTAATGAGCACCGAGCACCCTGAGCACTGAGCACCCAGCACCCTGAGTACTGAGCACCCAGCACCCTGAGCACTGAGCACCGAGCACCCCGAGTACTGAGCACCCAGCACCCTGAGCACTGAGCACCCAGCACCCTGAGTACTGAGCACCCAGCACCCTGAGTACTGAACACCCAGCACTCTGAGCACTGAGCACTGAGCACCCTGAGCACTGAGTACTGAGCACCGAGCACCCCGAGAACTGAGCACCCAGCACCCGGAGTACTGAGCACCCAGCACCCTGAGTACTGAGCACCCAGCACCCCAAGCACTGAGCACCCAGCACCCTGAGCACTGAGCACCCAGCACCCTGAGTACTGAGCACTGAGCACCCAGCACCCCGAGCACTGAGCACCCAGCACCCTGAGTACTGAGCACTGAGCACCCAGCACCCCGAGCACTGAGCACCCAGCACCCTGAGCACTGAGCACCCTGCACCCCGAGCACTGAGCACCCAGCACCCTGAGTACTGAGCACTGAGCACCCAGCACCCTGAGCACTGAACACCCAGCACCCTGAGTACTGAGCACTGAGCACCCAGCACCCCGAGCACTGAGCACCCAGCACCCTGAGCACTGAGAACCCAGCACCCGAGTACTGAGCACCCAGCACCCCGAGCACTGAGCACCCAGCACCCTGAGCACTGAGCACCCAGCACCCTTAGCACTGATCACCCAGCACCCTGAGCACTGAGCACTCAGCACCCTGAGTACTGAGCACCCAGCACCCTGAGTACTGAGCACTCAGCACCCTGAGTACTGAGCACCGAGCACCCCGAGCACTGAGCACACAGCACCCTGAGCACTGAGCACCCTGAGGACTGAGCACCCAGCACCCTGAGCACTGAGCACCCAGCACCCTGAGTACTGAGCACCGATCACCCTGAGCACTGAGCACCCAGAACCCCGAACACTGAGCACCCAGCACTCTGAGTACTGAGCACCCAGCACCCCGAGCACTGAGCACCCAGCACCCTGAGTAATGAGCACCCTGAGTACTGAGCACCGATCACACTGAGCACTGAGCTCCCAGCACCCTGAGTACTGAGCACCCAGCACGCTGAGCACTGAGCACCCCGCACCCTGAGTACTGAGCACCCAGCACCCTGAGCACTGAGCACCCAGCACCCTGAGTACTGAGCACCCAGCACCCTGAGCACTGAGCACCCAGCACCGTGAGTACTGAGCACCCAGCACCAAGAGCACTGAGCACGCAGCACCCCGAGAATGAGCACCCAGCACCCCGAGTACTGAGCACCGAGCACCCTGAGCACTGAGCACCCAGCACCCTGAGCACTGAGCACCCAGCACCCTGAGTACTGAGCAGCGAGCACCCCGAGTACTGAGCACCCAGCACCCTGAGCACTGAGCACCCAGCACCCTGAGTACTGAGCACCCAGCACCCTGAGTACTGAACACCCAGCACCCTGAGCACTGAGCACTGAGCACCCTGAGCACTGAGTACTGAGCACCGAGCACCCCGAGAACTGATCACCCAGCACCCGGAGTACTGAGCACCCAGCACCCTGAGTACTGAGCACCCAGCACCCCGAGCACTGAGCACCCAGCACCCCGAGTACTGAGCACTGAGCACCCAGCACCCCGAGCACTGAGCACCCAGCACCCTGAGTACTGAGCACCCAGCACCCCGAGCACTGAGCACCCAGCACCCCGAGAATGAGCACCCAGCACACCGAGTAATGAGCACCGAGCACCCTGAGCACTGAGCACCCAGCACCCTGAGTACTGAGCACCCAGCACCCTGAGCACTGAGCACCGAGCACCCCGAGTACTGAGCACCCAGCACCCTGAGCACTGAGCACCCAGCACCCTGAGTACTGAGCACCCAGCACCCTGAGTACTGAACACCCAGCACTCTGAGCACTGAGCACTGAGCACCCTGAGCACTGAGTACTGAGCACCGAGCACCCCGAGAACTGAGCACCCAGCACCCGGAGTACTGAGCACCCAGCACCCTGAGTACTGAGCACCCAGCACCCCAAGCACTGAGCACCCAGCACCCTGAGCACTGAGCACCCAGCACCCTGAGTACTGAGCACTGAGCACCCAGCACCCCGAGCACTGAGCACCCAGCACCCTGAGTACTGAGCACTGAGCACCCAGCACCCCGAGCACTGAGCACCCAGCACCCTGAGCACTGAGCACCCTGCACCCCGAGCACTGAGCACCCAGCACCCTGAGTACTGAGCACTGAGCACCCAGCACCCTGAGCACTGAACACCCAGCACCCTGAGTACTGAGCACTGAGCACCCAGCACCCCGAGCACTGAGCACCCAGCACCCTGAGCACTGAGAACCCAGCACCCGAGTACTGAGCACCCAGCACCCCGAGCACTGAGCACCCAGCACCCTGAGCACTGAGCACCCAGCACCCTTAGCACTGATCACCCAGCACCCTGAGCACTGAGCACTCAGCACCCTGAGTACTGAGCACCCAGCACCCTGAGTACTGAGCACTCAGCACCCTGAGTACTGAGCACCGAGCACCCCGAGCACTGAGCACACAGCACCCTGAGCACTGAGCACCCTGAGGACTGAGCACCCAGCACCCTGAGCACTGAGCACCCAGCACCCTGAGTACTGAGCACCGATCACCCTGAGCACTGAGCACCCAGAACCCCGAACACTGAGCACCCAGCACTCTGAGTACTGAGCACCCAGCACCCCGAGCACTGAGCACCCAGCACCCTGAGTAATGAGCACCCTGAGTACTGAGCACCGATCACACTGAGCACTGAGCTCCCAGCACCCTGAGTACTGAGCACCCAGCACGCTGAGCACTGAGCACCCCGCACCCTGAGTACTGAGCACCCAGCACCCTGAGCACTGAGCACCCAGCACCCTGAGTACTGAGCACCCAGCACCCTGAGCACTGAGCACCCAGCACCGTGAGTACTGAGCACCCAGCACCAAGAGCACTGAGCACGCAGCACCCCGAGAATGAGCACCCAGCACCCCGAGTACTGAGCACCGAGCACCCTGAGCACTGAGCACCCAGCACCCTGAGCACTGAGCACCCAGCACCCTGAGTACTGAGCAGCGAGCACCCCGAGTACTGAGCACCCAGCACCCTGAGCACTGAGCACCCAGCACCCTGAGTACTGAGCACCCAGCACCCTGAGTACTGAACACCCAGCACCCTGAGCACTGAGCACTGAGCACCCTGAGCACTGAGTACTGAGCACCGAGCACCCCGAGAACTGATCACCCAGCACCCGGAGTACTGAGCACCCAGCACCCTGAGTACTGAGCACCCAGCACCCCGAGCACTGAGCACCCAGCACCCCGAGTACTGAGCACTGAGCACCCAGCACCCCGAGCACTGAGCACCCAGCACCCTGAGCACTGAGCACCCTGCACCCCGAGCACTGAGCACCCAGCACCCTGAGTACTGAGCACTGATCACCCAGCACCCCGAGCACTGAGCACCCAGCACCCTGAGTACTGAGCACTGAGCACCCAGCACCCCGAGCACTGAGCACCCAGCACCCTGAGCACTGAGCACCCAGCACCCTGAGTACTGAGCACCCAGCACCCCGAGTACTGAGCACCCAGCAGCCCGAGTACTGAAAACCCAGCACCCTGAGCACTGAGCACCGAGCACCCTGAGCACTGAGTACTGAGCACCGAGCACCCCGAGAACTGAGCACCCAGCACCCTGAGCACTGAGCACCCAGCACCCCGAGCACTGAGCACCCAGCACCCTGAGTACTGAGCACTGAGCACCCAGCATCCCGAGCACTGAGCACCCAGCACCCTGAGTACTGAGCACTGAGCACCCAGCACCCTGAGCACTGAGCACCCAGCACCCTGAGCACTGAGCACCCAGCAGCCGAGTACTGAGCACCCAGCACCCTGAGTACTGAGCACCCAGCACCCTGAGTACTGAGCATCCAGCACCCTGAGCACTGAACACGCAGCACCCTGAGTACTGAGCACCTCGAGCACTGAGCACCCAGCACCCCGAGCACTGAGCACCCAGTACCCTGAGCACTGAGCACCCAGCACCCTGAGCACTGAGCATCCAGCACCCTGAGCACTGAGCATCCAGCACCCTGAGCACTGAGCACCCAGCACCCTGAGCACTGAGCACCCAGCACCCCGAGCACTGAGCACCCAGCACCCTGAGTACTGAGCACCCAGCACCGTGAGTACTGAGCACCCAGCACCCTGAGCACTGAGCACCCTGCACCCTGAGTACTGAGCACCCAACACCCCAAGCACAGAGCACCCTGAGTACTGAGCACCCAGCACACCAAGCACTGAGCACCCTGAGTACTGAGCACCCAGGACCCTGAGTACTGAGCACCCAGCATCCTGAGGACTGAGCACCCAACACCCCAAGCACTGAGCACCCTGAGTACTGAGCACCCAGCACCCCAAGCACTGAGCACCCTGAGTACTGAGCACCCAGCACCCTGAGTACTGAGCACCCAGCACCTTGAGGAATGAGCACCCAGCACCCCGAGCACTGAGCAACCAGCACCCTGAGCACTGAGCACCCTGAGTACTGAGCACCCAGCACCCTGAGCACTGAGCACCGAGCACCCTGAGCACTGAGCACCCAGCACCCTGAGTACTGAGCACCGATCACCCTGAGCACTGAGCACCCAGAACCCCGAGCACTGAGCACCCAGCACCCTGAGTACTGAGCACCCAGCACCCCGAGCACTGAGCACCCAGCACCCTGAGTAATGAGCACCCTGAGTACTGAGCACCGATCACCCTGAGCACTGAGCTCCCAGCACCCTGAGTACTGAGCACCCAGCACGCTGAGCACTGAGCACCCAGCACCCTGAGTACTGAGCACCCAGCACCCTGAGCACTGAGCACCCAGCACCCTGAGTACTGAGCACCCAGCACCCTGAGCACTGAGCACCCAGCACCCTGAGTACTGAGCACCCAGCACCCCGAGCACTGAGCACCCAGCACCCCGAGAATGAGCACCCAGCACCCCGAGTACTGAGCACCCAGCACCCCGAGTACTGAGCACCCAGCACCCCGAGCACTGAGCACCCAGCACCCCGAGAATGAGCACCCAGCACCCCGAGTACTGAGCACCCAGCACCCTGAGTACTGAGCACTGAGAACCCAGCACCCCGAGCACTGAGCACCCAGCACCCTGAGTACTGAGCACTGAGCACCCAGCACCCCGAGCACTGAGCACCCAGCACCCTGAGCACTGAGCACCCTGCACCCCGAGCACTGAGCACCCAGCACCCTGAGTACTGAGCACTGAGCACCCAGCACCCCGAGCACTGAGCACCCAGCACCCTGAGCACTGAGCACCCAGCACCCTGAGTACTGAGCACCCAGCACCCTGAGTACTGAACACCCAGCACCCTGAGCACTGAGCACTGAGCACCCTGAGCACTGAGTACTGAGCACCGAGCACCCCGAGAACTGATCACCCAGCACCCGGAGTACTGAGCACCCAGCACCCTGAGTACTGAGCACCCAGCACCCCGAGCACTGAGCACCCAGCACCCCGAGTACTGAGCACTGAGCACCCAGCACCCCGAGCACTGAGCACCCAGCACCCTGAGCACTGAGCACCCTGCACCCCGAGCACTGAGCACCCAGCACCCTGAGTACTGAGCACTGATCACCCAGCACCCCGAGCACTGAGCACCCAGCACCCTGAGTACTGAGCACTGAGCACCCAGCACCCCGAGCACTGAGCACCCAGCACCCTGAGCACTGAGCACCCAGCACCCTGAGTACTGAGCACCCAGCACCCCGAGTACTGAGCACCCAGCAGCCCGAGTACTGAAAACCCAGCACCCTGAGCACTGAGCACCGAGCACCCTGAGCACTGAGTACTGAGCACCGAGCACCCCGAGAACTGAGCACCCAGCACCCTGAGCACTGAGCACCCAGCACCCCGAGCACTGAGCACCCAGCACCCTGAGTACTGAGCACTGAGCACCCAGCATCCCGAGCACTGAGCACCCAGCACCCTGAGTACTGAGCACTGAGCACCCAGCACCCTGAGCACTGAGCACCCAGCACCCTGAGCACTGAGCACCCAGCAGCCGAGTACTGAGCACCCAGCACCCTGAGTACTGAGCACCCAGCACCCTGAGTACTGAGCATCCAGCACCCTGAGCACTGAACACGCAGCACCCTGAGTACTGAGCACCTCGAGCACTGAGCACCCAGCACCCCGAGCACTGAGCACCCAGCACCCTGAGCACTGAGCACCCAGCACCCTGAGCACTGAGCATCCAGCACCCTGAGCACTGAGCATCCAGCACCCTGAGCACTGAGCACCCAGCACCCTGAGCACTGAGCACCCAGCACCCCGAGCACTGAGCACCCAGCACCCTGAGTACTGAGCACCCAGCACCGTGAGTACTGAGCACCCAGCACCCTGAGCACTGAGCACCCTGCACCCTGAGTACTGAGCACCCAACACCCCAAGCACAGAGCACCCTGAGTACTGAGCACCCAGCACACCAAGCACTGAGCACCCTGAGTACTGAGCACCCAGGACCCTGAGTACTGAGCACCCAGCATCCTGAGGACTGAGCACCCAACACCCCAAGCACTGAGCACCCTGAGTACTGAGCACCCAGCACCCCAAGCACTGAGCACCCTGAGTACTGAGCACCCAGCACCCTGAGTACTGAGCACCCAGCACCTTGAGGAATGAGCACCCAGCACCCCGAGCACTGAGCAACCAGCACCCTGAGCACTGAGCACCCTGAGTACTGAGCACCCAGCACCCTGAGCACTGAGCACCGAGCACCCTGAGCACTGAGCACCCAGCACCCTGAGTACTGAGCACCGATCACCCTGAGCACTGAGCACCCAGAACCCCGAGCACTGAGCACCCAGCACCCTGAGTACTGAGCACCCAGCACCCCGAGCACTGAGCACCCAGCACCCTGAGTAATGAGCACCCTGAGTACTGAGCACCGATCACCCTGAGCACTGAGCTCCCAGCACCCTGAGTACTGAGCACCCAGCACGCTGAGCACTGAGCACCCAGCACCCTGAGTACTGAGCACCCAGCACCCTGAGCACTGAGCACCCAGCACCCTGAGTACTGAGCACCCAGCACCCTGAGCACTGAGCACCCAGCACCCTGAGTACTGAGCACCCAGCACCCCGAGCACTGAGCACCCAGCACCCCGAGAATGAGCACCCAGCACCCCGAGTACTGAGCACCCAGCACCCCGAGTACTGAGCACCCAGCACCCCGAGCACTGAGCACCCAGCACCCCGAGAATGAGCACCCAGCACCCCGAGTACTGAGCACCCAGCACCCTGAGTACTGAGCACTGAGAACCCAGCACCCCGAGCACTGAGCACCCAGCACCCTGAGTACTGAGCACTGAGCACCCAGCACCCCGAGCACTGAGCACCCAGCACCCTGAGCACTGAGCACCCTGCACCCCGAGCACTGAGCACCCAGCACCCTGAGTACTGAGCACTGAGCACCCAGCACCCCGAGCACTGAGCACCCAGCACCCTGAGCACTGAGCACCCAGCACCCTGAGTACTGAGCACCCAGCACCCTGAGCACTGAGCACCCAGCACCCTGAGTACTGAGCACCCAACACCCCAAGCACAGAGCACCCTGAGTACTGAGCACCGAGCACCCCGAGCACTGAGCACACAGCACCCTGAGCACTGAGCACCCTGAGGACTGAGCACCCAGCACCCTGAGCACTGAGCACCCAGCACCCTGAGTACTGAGCACCGATCACCCTGAGCACTGAGCACCCAGAACCCCGAGCACTGAGCACCCAGCACTCTGAGTACTGAGCACCCAGCACCCCGAGCACTGAGCACCCAGCACCCTGAGTAATGAGCACCCTGAGTACTGAGCACCGATCACACTGAGCACTGAGCTCCCAGCACCCTGAGTACTGAGCACCCAGCACGCTGAGCACTGAGCACCCCGCACCCTGAGTACTGAGCACCCAGCACCCTGAGCACTGAACACCCAGCACCCTGAGTACTGAGCACCCAGCACCCTGAGCACTGAGCACCCAGCACCGTGAGTACTGAGCACCCAGCACCAAGAGCACTGAGCACCCAGCACCCCGAGAATGAGCACCCAGCACCCCGAGTACTGAGCACCGAGCACCCTGAGCACTGAGCACCCAGCACCCTGAGCACTGAGCACCCAGCACCCTGAGTACTGAGCAGCGAGCACCCCGAGTACTGAGCACCCAGCACCCTGAGCACTGAGCACCCAGCACCCTGAGTACTGAGCACCCAGCACCCTGAGTACTGAACACCCAGCACCCTGAGCACTGAGCACTGAGCACCCTGAGCACTGAGTACTGAGCACCGAGCACCCCGAGAACTGATCACCCAGCACCCGGAGTACTGAGCACCCAGCACCCTGAGTACTGAGCACCCAGCACCCAGAGCACTGAGCACCCAGCACCCCGAGTACTGAGCACTGAGCACCCAGCACCCCGAGCACTGAGCACCCAGCACCCTGAGCACTGAGCACCCTGCACCCCGAGCACTGAGCACCCAGCACCCTGAGTACTGAGCACTGATCACCCAGCACCCCGAGCACTGAGCACCCAGCACCCTGAGTACTGAGCACTGAGCACCCAGCACCCCGAGCACTGAGCACCCAGCACCCTGAGCACTGAGCACCCAGCACCCTGAGTACTGAGCACCCAGCACCCCGAGTACTGAGCACCCAGCACCCCGAGTACTGAAAACCCAGCACCCTGAGCACTGAGCACCGAGCACCCTGAGCACTGAGTACTGAGCACCGAGCACCCCGAGAACTGAGCACCCAGCACCCTGAGCACTGAGCACCCAGCACCCCGAGCACTGAGCACCCAGCACCCTGAGTACTGAGCACTGAGCACCCAGCATCCCGAGCACTGAGCACCCAGCACCCTGAGTACTGAGCACTGAGCACCCAGCACCCTGAGCACTGAGCACCCAGCACCCTGAGCACTGAGCACCCAGCAGCCGAGTACTGAGCACCCAGCACCCTGAGTACTGAGCACCCAGCACCCTGAGTACTGAGCATCCAGCACCCTGAGCACTGAACACGCAGCACCCTGAGTACTGAGCACCTCGAGCACTGAGCACCCAGCACCCCGAGCACTGAGCACCCAGCACCCTGAGCACTGAGCACCCAGCACCCTGAGCACTGAGCATCCAGCACCCTGAGCACTGAGCATCCAGCACCCCGAGCACTGAGCACCCAGCACCCTGAGCACTGAGCACCCAGCACCCCGAGCACTGAGCACCCAGCACCCTGAGTACTGAGCACCCAGCACCGTGAGTACTGAGCACCCAGCACCCTGAGCACTGAGCACCCTGCACCCTGAGTACTGAGCACCCAACACCCCAAGCACAGAGCACCCTGAGTACTGAGCACCCAGCACACCAAGCACTGAGCACCCTGAGTACTGAGCACCCAGGACCCTGAGTACTGAGCACCCAGCATCCTGAGGACTGAGCACCCAGCACCCCAAGCACTGAGCACCCTGAGTACTGAGCACCCAGCACCCTGAGTACTGAGCACCCAGCACCTTGAGGAATGAGCACCCAGCACCCCGAGCACTGAGCAACCAGCACCCTGAGCACTGAGCACCCTGAGTACTGAGCACCCAGCACCCTGAGCACTGAGCACCGAGCACCCCGAGCACTGAGCACCCAGCACCCTGAGCACTGAGCACCCAGCACCCCGAGCACTGAGCACCCAGCACCCTGAGTACTGAGCACCCAGCACCGTGAGTACTGAGCACCCAGCACCCTGAGCACTGAGCACCCTGCACCCTGAGTACTGAGCACCCAACACCCCAAGCACAGAGCACCCTGAGTACTGAGCACCCAGCACACCAAGCACTGAGCACCCTGAGTACTGAGCACCCAGGACCCTGAGTACTGAGCACCCAGCATCCTGAGGACTGAGCACCCAACACCCCAAGCACTGAGCACCCTGAGTACTGAGCACCCAGCACCCCAAGCACTGAGCACCCTGAGTACTGAGCACCCAGCACCCTGAGTACTGAGCACCCAGCACCTTGAGGAATGAGCACCCAGCACCCCGAGCACTGAGCAACCAGCACCCTGAGCACTGAGCACCCTGAGTACTGAGCACCCAGCACCCTGAGCACTGAGCACCGAGCACCCTGAGCACTGAGCACCCAGCACCCTGAGTACTGAGCACCGATCACCCTGAGCACTGAGCACCCAGAACCCCGAGCACTGAGCACCCAGCACCCTGAGTACTGAGCACCCAGCACCCCGAGCACTGAGCACCCAGCACCCTGAGTAATGAGCACCCTGAGTACTGAGCACCGATCACCCTGAGCACTGAGCTCCCAGCACCCTGAGTACTGAGCACCCAGCACGCTGAGCACTGAGCACCCAGCACCCTGAGTACTGAGCACCCAGCACCCTGAGCACTGAGCACCCAGCACCCTGAGTACTGAGCACCCAGCACCCTGAGCACTGAGCACCCAGCACCCTGAGTACTGAGCACCCAGCACCCCGAGCACTGAGCACCCAGCACCCCGAGAATGAGCACCCAGCACCCCGAGTACTGAGCACCCAGCACCCCGAGTACTGAGCACCCAGCACCCCGAGCACTGAGCATCCAGCACCCCGAGAATGAGCACCCAGCACCCCGAGTACTGAGCACCCAGCACCCTGAGTACTGAGCACTGAGCACCCAGCACCCCGAGCACTGAGCACCCAGCACCCTGAGTACTGTGCACTGAGCACCCAGCACCCCGAGCACTGAGCACCCAGCACCCTGAGCACTGAGCACCCTGCACCCCGAGCACTGAGCACCCAGCACCCTGAGTACTGAGCACTGAGCACCCAGCACCCCGAGCACTGAGCACCCAGCACCCTGAGCACTGAGCACCCAGCACCCTGAGTACTGAGCACCCAGCACCCTGAGCACTGAGCACCCAGCACCCTGAGTACTGAGCACCCAACACCCCAAGCACAGAGCACCCTGAGTACTGAGCACCGAGCACCCCGAGCACTGAGCACACAGCACCCTGAGCACTGAGCACCCTGAGGACTGAGCACCCAGCACCCTGAGCACTGAGCACCCAGCACCCTGAGTACTGAGCACCGATCACCCTGAGCACTGAGCACCCAGAACCCCGAGCACTGAGCACCCAGCACTCTGAGTACTGAGCACCCAGCACCCCGAGCACTGAGCACCCAGCACCCTGAGTAATGAGCACCCTGAGTACTGAGCACCGATCACACTGAGCACTGAGCTCCCAGCACCCTGAGTACTGAGCACCCAGCACGCTGAGCACTGAGCACCCCGCACCCTGAGTACTGAGCACCCAGCACCCTGAGCACTGAACACCCAGCACCCTGAGTACTGAGCACCCAGCACCCTGAGCACTGAGCACCCAGCACCCTGAGTACTGAGCACCCAGCACCGTGAGTACTGAGCACCCAGCACCCTGAGCACTGAGCACCCTGCACCCTGAGTACTGAGCACCCAACACCCCAAGCACAGAGCACCCTGAGTACTGAGCACCCAGCACACCAAGCACTGAGCACCCTGAGTACTGAGCACCCAGGACCCTGAGTACTGAGCACCCAGCATCCTGAGGACTGAGCACCCAGCACCCCAAGCACTGAGCACCCTGAGTACTGAGCACCCAGCACCCTGAGTACTGAGCACCCAGCACCTTGAGGAATGAGCACCCAGCACCCCGAGCACTGAGCAACCAGCACCCTGAGCACTGAGCACCCTGAGTACTGAGCACCCAGCACCCTGAGCACTGAGCACCGAGCACCCCGAGCACTGAGCACCCAGCACCCTGAGCACTGAGCACCCAGCACCCCGAGCACTGAGCACCCAGCACCCTGAGTACTGAGCACCCAGCACCGTGAGTACTGAGCACCCAGCACCCTGAGCACTGAGCACCCTGCACCCTGAGTACTGAGCACCCAACACCCCAAGCACAGAGCACCCTGAGTACTGAGCACCCAGCACACCAAGCACTGAGCACCCTGAGTACTGAGCACCCAGGACCCTGAGTACTGAGCACCCAGCATCCTGAGGACTGAGCACCCAACACCCCAAGCACTGAGCACCCTGAGTACTGAGCACCCAGCACCCCAAGCACTGAGCACCCTGAGTACTGAGCACCCAGCACCCTGAGTACTGAGCACCCAGCACCTTGAGGAATGAGCACCCAGCACCCCGAGCACTGAGCAACCAGCACCCTGAGCACTGAGCACCCTCAGTACTGAGCACCCAGCACCCTGAGCACTGAGCACCGAGCACCCTGAGCACTGAGCACCCAGCACCCTGAGTACTGAGCACCGATCACCCTGAGCACTGAGCACCCAGAACCCCGAGCACTGAGCACCCAGCACCCTGAGTACTGAGCACCCAGCACCCTGAGCACTGAGCACCCAGCACCCTGAGTAATGAGCACCCTGAGTACTGAGCACCGATCACCCTGAGCACTGAGCTCCCAGCACCCTGAGTACTGAGCACCCAGCACGCTGAGCACTGAGCACCCAGCACCCTGAGTACTGAGCACCCAGCACCCTGAGCACTGAGCACCCAGCACCCTGAGTACTGAGCACCCAGCACCCTGAGCACTGAGCACCCAGCACCCTGAGTACTGAGCACCCAGCACCCCGAGCACTGAGCACCCAGCACCCCGAGAATGAGCACCCAGCACCCCGAGTACTGAGCACCCAGCACCCCGAGTACTGAGCACCCAGCACCCCGAGCACTGAGCATCCAGCACCCCGAGAATGAGCACCCAGCACCCCGAGTACTGAGCACCCAGCACCCTGAGTACTGAGCACTGAGCACCCAGCACCCCGAGCACTGAGCACCCAGCACCCTGAGTACTGTGCACTGAGCACCCAGCACCCCGAGCACTGAGCACCCAGCACCCTGAGCACTGAGCACCCTGCACCCCGAGCACTGAGCACCCAGCACCCTGAGTACTGAGCACTGAGCACCCAGCACCCCGAGCACTGAGCACCCAGCACCCTGAGCACTGAGCACCCAGCACCCTGAGTACTGAGCACCCAACACCCCAAGCACAGAGCACCCTGAGTACTGAGCACCGAGCACCCCGAGCACTGAGCACACAGCACCCTGAGCACTGAGCACCCTGAGGACTGAGCACCCAGCACCCTGAGCACTGAGCACCCAGCACCCTGAGTACTGAGCACCGATCACCCTGAGCACTGAGCACCCAGAACCCCGAGCACTGAGCACCCAGCACTCTGAGTACTGAGCACCCAGCACCCCGAGCACTGAGCACCCAGCACCCTGAGTAATGAGCACCCTGAGTACTGAGCACCGATCACACTGAGCACTGAGCTCCCAGCACCCTGAGTACTGAGCACCCAGCACGCTGAGCACTGAGCACCCCGCACCCTGAGTACTGAGCACCCAGCACCCTGAGCACTGAACACCCAGCACCCTGAGTACTGAGCACCCAGCACCCTGAGCACTGAGCACCCAGCACCGTGAGTACTGAGCACCCAGCACCAAGAGCACTGAGCACCCAGCACCCCGAGAATGAGCACCCAGCACCCCGAGTACTGAGCACCGAGCACCCTGAGCACTGAGCACCCAGCACCCTGAGCACTGAGCACCCAGCACCCTGAGTACTGAGCAGCGAGCACCCCGAGTACTGAGCACCCAGCACCCTGAGCACTGAGCACCCATCACCCTGAGTACTGAGCACCCAGCACCCTGAGTACTGAACACCCAGCACCCTGAGCACTGAGCACTGAGCACCCTGAGCACTGAGTACTGAGCACCGAGCACCCCGAGAACTGATCACCCAGCACCCGGAGTACTGAGCACCCAGCACCCTGAGTACTGAGCACCCAGCACCCCGAGCACTGAGCACCCAGCACCCCGAGTACTGAGCACTGAGCACCCAGCACCCCGAGCACTGAGCACCCAGCACCCTGAGCACTGAGCACCCTGCACCCCGAGCACTGAGCACCCAGCACCCTGAGTACTGAGCACTGATCACCCAGCACCCCGAGCACTGAGCACCCAGCACCCTGAGTACTGAGCACTGAGCACCCAGCACCCCGAGCACTGAGCACCCAGCACCCTGAGCACTGAGCACCCAGCACCCTGAGTACTGAGCACCCAGCACCCCGAGTACTGAGCACCCAGCACCCCGAGTACTGAAAACCCAGCACCCTGAGCACTGAGCACCGAGCACCCTGAGCACTGAGTACTGAGCACCGAGCACCCCGAGAACTGAGCACCCAGCACCCTGAGCACTGAGCACCCAGCACCCCGAGCACTGAGCACCCAGCACCCTGAGTACTGAGCACTGAGCACCCAGCATCCCGAGCACTGAGCACCCAGCACCCTGAGTACTGAGCAATGAGCACCCAGCACCCTGAGCACTGAGCACCCAGCACCCTGAGCACTGAGCACCCAGCAGCCGAGTACTGAGCACCCAGCACCCCGAGCACTGAGCACCCAGCACCCTGAGCACTGAGCACCCAGCACCCTGAGCACTGAGCATCCAGCACCCTGAGCACTGAGCATCCAGCACCCCGAGCACTGAGCACCCAGCACCCTGAGCACTGAGCACCCAGCACCCCGAGCACTGAGCACCCAGCACCCTGAGTACTGAGCACCCAGCACCGTGAGTACTGAGCACCCAGCACCCTGAGCACTGAGCACCCTGCACCCTGAGTACTGAGCACCCAACACCCCAAGCACAGAGCACCCTGAGTACTGAGCACCCAGCACACCAAGCACTGAGCACCCTGAGTACTGAGCACCCAGGACCCTGAGTACTGAGCACCCAGCATCCTGCGGACTGAGCACCCAGCACCCCAAGCACTGAGCACCCTGAGTACTGAGCACACAGCACCCTGAGTACTGAGCACCCAGCACCTTGAGGAATGAGCACCCAGCACCCCGAGCACTGAGCAACCAGCACCCTGAGCACTGAGCACCCTGAGTACTGAGCACCCAGCACCCTGAGCACTGAGCACCGAGCACCCTGAGCACTGAGCACCCAGCACCCTGAGTACTGAGCACCGATCACCCTGAGCACTGAGCACCCAGAACCCCGAGCACTGAGCACCCAGCACCCTGAGTACTGAGCACCCAGCACCCCGAGCACTGAGCACCCAGCACCCTGAGTAATGAGCACCCTGAGTACTGAGCACCGATCACCCTGAGCACTGAGCTCCCAGCACCCTGAGTACTGAGCACCCAGCACGCTGAGCACTGAGCACCCAGCACCCTGAGTACTGAGCACCCAGCACCCTGAGCACTGAGCACCCAGCACCCTGAGTACTGAGCACCCAGCACCCTGAGCACTGAGCACCCAGCACCCTGAGTACTGAGCACCCAGCACCCTGAGCACTGAGCACCCAGCACCCCGAGAATGAGCACCCAGCACCCCGAGTACTGAGCACCCAGCACCCCGAGTACTGAGCACCCAGCACCCCGAGCACTGAGCACCCAGCACCCCGAGAATGAGCACCCAGCACCCCGAGTACTGAGCACCCAGCACCCTGAGTACTGAGCACTGAGCACCCAGCACCCCGAGCACTGAGCACCCAGCACCCTGAGTACTGAGCACTGAGCACCCAGCACCCCGAGCACTGAGCACCCAGCACCCTGAGCACTGAGCACCCTGCACCCCGAGCACTGAGCACCCAGCACCCTGAGTACTGAGCACTGAGCACCCAGCACCCCGAGCACTGAGCACCCAGCACCCTGAGCACTGAGCACCCAGCACCCTGAGTACTGAGCACCCAGCACCCTGAGCACTGAGCACCCAGCACCCTGAGTACTGAGCACCCAACACCCCAAGCACAGAGCACACTGAGTACTGAGCACCCAGCACCCCAAGCACTGAGCACCCTGAGTACTGAGCACCCAGCACCCTGAGTACTGAGCAGCCAGCACCCTGAGGACGGAGCACCCTACACCCCAAGCACTGAGCACCCTGAGTACTGAGCACCCAGCACCCCAAGCACTGAGCACCCTGAGTACTGAGCACCCAGCACCCTGAGTACTGAGCACCCAGCACCCTGAGGAATGAGCACCCAGCACCCCGAGCACTGAGCAACCATCACCCTGAGCACTGAGCACCCTGAGTACTGAGCACCCAGCACCCTGAGCACTGAGAACCGAGCACCCTGAGCACTGAGCACCCAGCACCCTGAGTACTGAGCAGGGATCACCCTGAGCACTGAACACCCAGAACCCCGAGCACTGAGCACCCAGCACCCTGAGTACTGAGCACCCAGCACCCCGAGCACTGAGCACCCAGCACCATGAGTAATGAGCACCCTGAGTACTGAGCACCGATCACCCTGAGCACTGAGCTCCCAGCACCCTGAGTACTGAGCGCCCAGCACGCTGAGCACTGAGCACCCAGCACCCTGAGTACTGAGCACCCAGCACCCTGAGCACTGAGCACCCAGCACCCTGAGTACTGAGCACCCAGCACCCCGAGAATGAGCACCCAGCACCCCGAGTACTGAGCACCCAGCACCCCGAGCACTGAGCACCCAGCACCCTGAGTACTGAGCACCCAGCACTCTGAGCACTGAGCACCGAGCACCCCGAGTACTGAGCACCCAGCACCCTGAGCACTGAGCACCCAGCACCCTGAGTACTGAGCACCCAGCACCCTGAGTACTGAACACCCAGCACCCTGAGCACTGAGCACTGAGCACCCTGAGCACTGAGTACTGAGCACCGAGCACCCCGAGAACTGAGCACCCAGCAACCGGAGTACTGAGCACCCAGCACCCTGACTACTGAGCACCCAGCACCCGAGCACTGAGCACCCCAGCACCCTGAGCACTGAGCACCCAGCACCCTGAGTACTGAGCACTGAGCACCCAGCACCCCGAGCACTGAGCACCCAGCACCCTGAGTACTGAGCACTGAGCACCCAGCACCCCGAGCACTGAGCACCCAGCACCCTGAGCACTGAGCAACCTGCACCCCGAGCACTGAGCACCAGCACCCTGAGCACTGAGCACCCAGCACCCGAGTACTGAGCACCCTGAGCACTGAGCACCCCAGCACCCTGAGTACTGAACACCCAGCACCCCGAGTACTGAGCACCCAGCACCCTGAGTACTGAACACCCAGCACCCCGAGTACTGAGCACCCAGCACCCTGAGCACTGAGCACCAAGCACCCTGAGCACTGAGCACCCAGCACCCTGAGTACTGAGCACCGATCACCCTGAGCACTGAGCACCCAGAACCCCGAGCACTGAGCACCCAGCCACCCTGAGTACTGAGCACCCAGCACCCCGAGCACTGAGCACCCAGCACCCTGAGTACTGAGCACCCAGCACCCTGAGCACTGAGCACTGAGCACCCTGAGCACTGAGTACTGAGCACCGAGGCACCCCGAGAACTGAGCACCCAGCACCCGGAGTACTGAGCACCCAGCACCCTGAGTACTGAGCACCCAGCACCCCGAGCACTGAGCACCCAGCACCCTGAGCACTGAGCACACAGCACCCTGAGTACTGAGCACTGAGCACCCAGCACCCCGAGAACTGAGCACCCAGCACCCTGAGTACTGAGCACTGAGCACCCAGCGCCCCGAGCACTGAGCACCCAGCACCCTGAGCACTGAGCACCCTGCACCCCGAGCACTGAGCACCCAGCACCCTGAGTACTGAGCACTGAGCACCCAGCACCCCGAGCACTGAGCACCCAGCACCCTGAGCACTGAGCACCCAGCACCCGAGTACTGAGCACCCAGCACCCTGAGCACTGAGCACCCAGCACCCTGAGTACTGAACACCCAGCACCCCGAGTACTGAGCACCCAGCACCCTGAGTACTGAACACCCAGCACCCTGAGTACTGAGCACCCAGCACCCTGAGCACTGAGCACCGAGCACCCTGAGCACTGAGCACCCAGCACCCTGAGTACTGAGCACCGATCACACTGAGCACTGAGCACCCAGAACCCCGAGCACTGAGCACCCAGCACCCTGAGTACTGAGCACCCAGCACCCCGAGCACTGAGCACCCAGCACCCTGAGTAATGAGCACCCCTGAGTACTGAGCACCGATCACCCTGAGTACTGAGCTCCCAGCACCCTGAGTACTAAGCACCCAGCACGCTGAGCACTGAGCACCCAGCACCCTGAGTACTGAGCACCCCAGCACCCTGAGCACTGAGCACCCAGCACCCTGAGTACTGAGCACCCAGCACCCCTGAGCACTGAGCACCCAGCACCCTGAGTACTGAGCACCCAGCACCCCGAGCACTGAGCACCCAGCACCCCGAGAATGAGCACCCAGCACCCCGAGTACTGAGCACCGAGCACCCTGAGCACTGAGCACCCAGCACCCTGAGTACTGAGCACCCAGCACCCTGAGCACTGAGCACCGAGCACCCCGAGTACTGAGCACCCAGCACCCTGAGCACTGAGCACCCAGCACCCTGAGTACTGAGCACCCAGCACCCTGAGTACTGAACACCCAGCACCCTGAGCACTGAGCACTGAGCACCCTGAGCACTGAGTACTGAGCACCGAGCACCCCGAGAACTGAGCACCCAGCACCCTGAGTACTGAGCACCCAGCACCCTGACTACTGAGCACCCAGCACCCTGAGCACTGAGCACCCAGCACCCTGAGTACTGAACACCCAGCACCCCGAGTACTGAGCACCCAGCACCCTGAGTACTGAACACCCAGCACCCTGAGTACTGAGCACCCAGCACCCTGAGTACTGAGCACCCAGCACCCTGAGAACTGAGCACCCAGCACCCTGAGTAGTGAGCACCCAACGTACTGAGCACCGAGCACCCCGAGCACTGAGCACCCAGCACCATAAGTACTGAGCACCGATCACCCCGAGCACTGAGCACCCAGCACCCTGAGTAGTGAGCACCCAACGTACTGAGCACCGAGCACCCCGAGCACTGAGCACAGAGCACCCTAAGTACAGAGCACCGATCACCCCAGCACTGAGCACCCAGCACCCTGAGTACTGAGCTCCGAGCACCCCGAGCACTGAGCACCCAGGGCCCCGAGCACTGAGCACCCAGCACCCTGAGCACTTAGCACCCAACACCCTGAGTACTGAGCACCCAGCACCCCGAGCACTGAGCACCCAGCACCCCTGAGCACTGAGCACCCAGCACCCTGAGCACTGATCACCCAGCACCCTGAGCACTGAGCACCCAGCACCCTGAGTACTGAGCACCCAGCACCCTGAGTACTGAGCACTCAGCACCCTGAGTACTGAGCACCGAGCACCCCGAGCACTGAGCACCCAGCACCCTGAGCACTGAGCACCCCTGAGGACTGAGCACCCCAGCACCCTGAGCACTGAGCACCCAGCACACTGAGTACTGAGCACCGATCACCCTGAGCACTGAGCACCAGAACCCCGAGCACTGAGCACCCAGCACCCTGAGTACTGAGCACCCTAGCACCCTGAGCACTGAGCACCCAGCACCCTGAGTAATGAGCACCCTGAATACTGAGCACCGATCACCCTGAGCACTGAGCTCCCAGGACCCTGAGAACAGAGCACCCAGCACGCTGAGCACTGAGCACCCAGCACCCTGAGTACCGAGCACCCAGCACCCTGAGCACTGAACACCCAGCACCCTGAGTACTGAGCACCCAGCACCCTGAGCACTGAGCACGCAGCACCCTGAGCACTGAGCACTGAGCACCCTGAGCACTGAGTATTGAGCACCGAGCACCCCGAGAACTGAGCACCCAGCACCCGGAGTACTGAGCACCCAGCACCCTGAGTACTGAGCACCCAGCACCCCGAGCACTGAGCACCCAGCACCCTGAGCACTGAGCACCCAGCACCCTGAGTACTGAGCACTGAGCACCCCAGCACCCCGAGCACTGAGCACCCTGCACCCTGAGTACTGAGCACTGAGCACCCAGCACACCGAGCACTGAGCACCCAGCACCCTGAGCACTGAGCACCCTGCACCCCGAGCACTGAGCACCAGCACCCGGAGTACTGAGCACCCAGCACCCTGAGTACTGAGCACCCAGCACCCCGAGCACTGAGCACCCAGCACCCTGAGTACTGAGCACCCAGCACCCCGAGCACTGAGCACCCAGCACCCTGAGCACTGAGCACCGAGCACCCCGAGAACTAAGCACCCAGCACCCGGAGTACTGAGCACCCTGCACCCCGAGCACTGAGCACCCAGCACCCGGAGTACTGAGCACCGAGCAACCGGAGTACTGAGCACCCAGCACCCTGAGTACTGAGCACCCAGCACCCCGAGCACTGAGCACCCAGCACCCTGAGCACTGAGCACCCAGCACCCTGAGTACTGAGCACTGAGCACCCAGCACCCCCGAGCACTGAGCACCCAGCACCCTGAGCACTGAGCACCCAGCACCCGAGTACTGAGCACCCAGCACCCTGAGCACTGAGCACCCAGCACCCTGAGTACTGAACACCCAGCACCCCGAGTACTGAGCACCCAGCACCCTGAGTACTGAACACCCAGCACCCCGAGTACTGAGCACCCAGCACCCTGAGCACTGAGCACCGAGCACCCTGAGCACTGAGCACCCAGCACCCCTGAGTACTGAGCACCGATCACCCTGAGCACTGAGCACCCAGAACCCCGAGCACTGAGCACCCAGCACCCTGAGTACTGAGCACCCAGCACCCCGAGCACTGAGCACCCAGCACCCTGAGTAATGAGCACCCTGAGTACTGAGCACCGATCACCCTGAGCACTGAGCTCCCAGCACCCTGAGTACTGAGCACCCAGCACGCTGAGCACTGAGCACCCAGCACCCTGAGTACTGAGCACCCCAGCACCCTGAGCACTGAGCACCCAGCACCCTGAGTACTGAGCACCCCAGCACCCTGAGCACTGAGCACCCAGCACCCTGAGTACTGAGCACCCAGCACCCCGAGCACTGAGGCACCCAGCACC
>NW_024544112.1:0-47900 GCF_018167655.1 Microtus oregoni | reverse complement strand
CAGCACCCTGAGCACTGAGCACCCAGCACCCTGAGTACTGAGCACTGAGCACCCTGAGTACTGAGCACCCAGCACCCTGAGTATTGAGCACCCAGCAGCAAGAGTACTGAGCACCGAGCATCCTGAGCACTGAGCACCCAGCACCCCGAGTACTGAGCAAACAGCACCCCGAGCACTGAGCACCCAGCACCCCGAGAATGAGCACCCAGCACCCTGAGTACTGAGCACCCAGCACCCTGAGTACGGAGCACCCAGCACCCCGAGCACTGAGCACCCTGAGTACTTTGCACCCAGCACCCTGAGTACTGAGCACCCAGCACCCTGAGTACTGAGCACCCAGCACCCTGAGTACTGAGCACCGAGCACCCCGAGTACTGAGCACACAGCACCCTGAGCACTGAGCAACCAGCACCCCGAGCACTGAGCACGCAGCACCCTGAGTACTGAGCACCCAGCACCCCGAGCACTGAGCACCCAGCACCCTGAGCACTGAGCACCCAGCACCCTGAGCACTGAGCACCCAGCACCCTGAGTACTGAGCACCCAACGTACTGAGCATCGAGCACCCCGAGCACTGAGCACCCAGCACCCTGAGTACTGAGCACCCAGCACCCCGAGCACTGAGCACCCAGCACCCTGAGTACTGAGCACCGAGCACCCTGAGTACTGAGCACCCAGCACCCCGAGCACTGAGCATCCAGCACCCCGAGCACTGAGCACCCAGCACTGAGCACCCAGCACCCTGAGTACTGAGCACCCAGCACCCTGAGTACTGAGCACCGAGCACCCCGAGCATTGAGCACCGGGCACCCCGAGCACTGAGCACCCAGCACCCTGAGTACTGAGCACCCAGCACCCAGAGTAATGAGCACTGAGCACCCTGAGCACTGAGCACCCAGCACCCTGAGTAATGAGCACCCAGCACCCCGAATACTGAGCACCCAGCTCCGTGAGTACTGAGCAAACCAGCACCCCGAGCACTGAGCACCCAGCACCCTGAGTAATGAGCACCCAGCACCCTGAGCACTGAGCACCCAGCACCCCAAGCACTGAGCACCCAGCACCCTGAGTACTGAGTACTGAGCACCCTGAGTACTGAGCACCCAGCACTCTGAGCACTGAGCACCTAGCACCCTGAGTAATGAGCACCGAGCACCCTGAGCACTGAGCACCCAGCACCCTGAGTAATGAGCACCCAGCACCCCGAGCACTGAGCACCCAGCACCAAGAGTACTGAGCACTGAGCACCCTGAGTACTGAGTACTAAGCACTATGAGCGCTGAGCACCCAGCACCCCAAGCATGGAGCACCCAGGACCCCGAGCACTGAGTACTGAGCACCCAGCACCCTGAGTACTGAGCACCGAGCTCCCCGAGCACTGAGCACCCTGAGTACTGAGTACCCAGCAGCCCGATCACAGAGCACCCAGCACACTCAGCACTGAGCACCCAGCACCCCGAGCACTGAGCACCCAGCACCCTGAGTACTGAGCACCCTGAGGACTGTGCACCGATCACCCTGAGCACTGAGCACCCAGCACCCTGAGTACTGAGCACCCAGCACCCTGAGTACTGAGCACCGAGCACTCCGAGCACTGAGCACCCAGCACCCTGAGCACTGAGCACCCAGCAACCTTAGTACTGAGCACCCAGCACCCTGAGCACTGAGGACCCAGCACCCTGAGTACTGAGCACCCAGCACCCTGAGTACTGAGCACCCAGCACCCTGAGTACTGAGCACCCAGCACCCTGAGTACTGAGCACCCAGCACCCTGAGTACTGAGCACCCAGCACCCCGAGCACTGAGCACCCAGCACCCTTAGCACTGAGCACCCAGCACCAAGAGTACTGAGCACCGAGCACCCTGAGCACTGAGCACCCAGCACCCTGAGTAACGAGAACCCAGCTCCCCGAGTACTGAGCACCCAGCACCGTGAGTACTGAGCACCCAGCACCCTGAGTACTGAGCACCCAGCACCCTGAGCACTGAGCACAAAGCACGCTGAGAACTGAGCACTGAGCACCCTGAGTACTGAGCACCAAGGACCCTGAGCACTGAGCACCCAGCACGCTGAGTACTGAGCGCTGAGCACCCTGAGTACTGAGCACCGAGCACCCTGAGTACTGAGCACCCCGCACCCTGAGCACTGAGCAGCCAGCAACCTGAGCACTGAGCACCCAGCACCCCGAGCACTGAGCACCCAGCACCGTGAGTACTGAGCACCCAGCACCCTGAGTACTGAGCACCCAGCACCCTGAGTACTGAGCACCGAGCACCGAGCACTGAGCACCCAGCACCCTGAGCACTGAGCACCCTGAGGACTGAGCACCCAGCACCCTGAGTACTGAGCACCCAGCATCCTGTGTACTGAGCACCGATCACCCTGAGCACTGAGCACCCAGCAACCCGAGCACTGAGCACCCCAGCACCCTGAGTACTGAGCACCCTGAGTACTGAGCACCCAGCAACCAGAGCACTGAGCACCCAGCACCCTGAGTACTGAGCACCCTGAGTACTGAGCACCCATCACCCTGAGCACTGAGCACCCAGCACCCTGAGTACTGAGCACCCAGCACCCTGAGCACTGAGCACCCAGCACCCTGAGTACTGAGCACCCAGCACCCTGAGTACTGAACACCCAGCACCCTGTGTACTGATCACCGAGCAACCCGAGTACTGAGCACCCAGCACCCTGAGAACTGAGCACCCAGCACCCTGAGTACTGAGCACCCAGAACCCTGAGTACTGAGCACCCAGCACCCCGAGCACTGAGCACCCTGAGTACTGAGCACTAAGCACCCTGAGCGCTGAGCACCCAGCACCCCAAGCACGGAGCATCCAGGACCCCGAGCACTGAGTACTGAGCACCCAGCACCCCGAGCACTGAGCACCCAGCACCCTGAGTACTGAGCACACTGAGGACTGAGCACCGATCACCCTGAGCACTGAGCACCCAGCACCCTGAGTACTGATCACCCAGCACCCTGAGTACTGAGCACCGAGCACTCCGAGCACTGAGCACCCAGAACCCTGAGCACTGAGCACCCAGTACCCTGAGTACTGAGCACCCAGCACCCGGAGCACTGAGCACCCAGCACCCTGAGTACTGAGCACCCAGCACCCTGAGTACTGAGCACCCAGCACCCTGAGTACTGAGCACCCAGCACCCTGAGTACTGAGCACCCAGCACCCTGAGTACTGAGCACCGAGCACCCCGAGTACTGAGCACCCAGCACCCCGAGCACTGAGCACCCAGCACCACGAGCACTGAGCACCCTGAGTACGTTGCACCCAGCACATTGAGTACTGAGCACTAAGCACCCAGAGCGCTGAGCACCCAGCACCCCAAGCACGGAGCACCCAGGACCCCGAGGACTGAGTACTGAGCACCCAGCACCCTGAGTACTGAGCACCGAGCTCCCCGAGCACTGAGCACCCTGAGTACTTAGCACCCAGCACCCCGAGCACTGAGCACCCAGCACCCCGAGTACTGAGCACCCAGCACCCCGAGCACTGAGCACCCAGCACCCTGAGCACTGAGCACCCAGCACCCCAAGCACTGAGCACCCAGCACCCTGAGTACTGAGTACTGAGCACCCTGAGTACTGAGCACCCAGCACCCTGAGCACTGAGCACCCAGCACCCTGAGTACTGAGCACTGAGCACCCTGAGTACTGAGCACCCAGCACCCTGAGTATTTGAGCACCCAGCACCCTGAGCACTGAGCACCCAGCACCCTGAGTACTGAGCTCCGAGCACCCCGAGCACTGAGCACCCAGCACCCTGAGTACTGAGCACCCAGCACCCTGAGCACTGAGCACAAAGCACGCTGAGAACTGAGCACTGAGCACCCTGAGTACTGAGGACCAAGGACCCTGAGCACTGAGCACCCAGCACGCTGAGTACTGAGCGCTGAGCACCCTGAGTACTGAGCACCGAGCACCCTGAGTACTGAGCACCCCGCACCCTGAGCACTGAGCAGCCAGCACCCTGAGCACTGAGCACCCAGCACCCCGAGCACTGAGCACCCAGCACCCTGAGTACTGAGCACCCAGCACCCTGAGTACTGAGCACCCAGCACCCTGAGTACTGAGCACCGAGCACCGAGCACTGAGCACCCAGCACCCTGAGCACTGAGCACCCTGAGGACTGAGCACCCAGCACCCTGAGTACTGAGCACCCAGCATCCTGAGTACTGAGCACCGATCACCCTGAGCACTGAGCACCCAGCAACCCGAGCACTGAGCACCCAGCACCC
Source organism: Microtus oregoni (assembly GCF_018167655.1). Taxonomy (NCBI): domain Eukaryota; kingdom Metazoa; phylum Chordata; class Mammalia; order Rodentia; family Cricetidae; genus Microtus; species Microtus oregoni. Next base: position 43,642 of record NW_024544112.1, on the reverse strand, counting down.
TGAGTACTGAGCACCCTGAGTACTGAGCACCCAGCAACCAGAGCACTGAGCACCCAGCACCCTGAGTACTGAGCACCCTGAGTACTGAGCACCCATCACCCTGAGCACTGAGCACCCAGCACCCTGAGTACTGAGCACCCAGCACCCTGAGCACTGAGCACCCAGCACCCTGAGTACTGAGCACCCAGCACCCTGAGTACTGAACACCCAGCACCCTGTGTACTGAGCACTGAGCAACCCGAGTACTGAGCACCCAGCACCCTGAGCACTGAGCACCCAGCACCCTGAGTACTGAGCACCCAGAACCCTGAGTACTGAGCACCCAGCACCCCCGAGCACTGAGCACCCTGAGTACTGAGCACTAAGCACCCTGAGCGCTGAGCACCCAGCACCCCAAGCACGGAGCATCCAGGACCCCGAGCACTGAGTACTGAGCACCCAGCACCCCGAGCACTGAGCACCCAGCACCCTGAGTACTGAGCACACTGAGGACTGAGCACCGATCACCCTGAGCACTGAGCACCCAGCACCCTGAGTACTGATCACCCAGCACCCTGAGTACTGAGCACCGAGCACTCCGAGCACTGAGCACCCAGAACCCTGAGCACTGAGCACCCAGTACCCTGAGTACTGAGCACCCAGCACCCGGAGCACTGAGCACCCAGCACCCTGAGTACTGAGCACCCAGCACCCTGAGTACTGAGCACCCAGCACCCTGAGTACTGAGCACCAAGCACCCTGAGTACTGAGCACCCAGCACCCTGAGTACTGAGCACCGAGCACCCCGAGTACTGAGCACCCAGCACCCCGAGCACTGAGCACCCAGCACCACGAGCACTGAGCACCCTGAGTACGTTGCACCCAGCACATTGAGTACTGAGCACTAAGCACCCAGAGCGCTGAGCACCCAGCACCCCAAGCACGGAGCACCCAGGACACCGAGGACTGAGTACTGAGCACCCAGCACCCTGAGTACTGAGCACCGAGCTCCCCGAGCACTGAGCACCCTGAGTACTTAGCACCCAGCACCCCGAGCACTGAGCACCCAGCACCCCGAGTACTGAGCACCCAGCACCCCGAGCACTGAGCACCCAGCACCCTGAGCACTGAGCACCCAGCACCCCAAGCACTGAGCACCCAGCACCCTGAGTACTGAGTACTGAGCACCCTGAGTACTGAGCACCCAGCACCCTGAGCACTGAGCACCCAGCACCCTGAGTACTGAGCACTGAGCACCCTGAGTACTGAGCACCCAGCACCCTGAGTATTGAGCACCCAGCACCCTGAGCACTGAGCACCCAGCACCCTGAGTACTGAGCTCCGAGCACCCCGAGCACTGAGCACCCAGCATCCTGAGTACTGAGCACCCAGCACCAAGAGTACTGAGCACCGAGCACCCCGAGCACTGAGCACCCAGCACCCTGAGTAATGAGCACCCAGCACCCTGAGTACTGAGCACCCAGCACCGTGAGTACTGAGCACCCAGCACCCTGAGTACTGAGCACTCAGCACCCTGAGCAGTGAGCACAAAGCACGCTGAGTACTGAGCACTGAGCACCCTGTGTACTGAGCACCAAGGACCCTGAGCACTGAGCACCCAGCACGCTGAGTACTGAGCGCTGAGCACCCTGAGTACTGAGCACCGAGCACCCTGAGTACTGAGCACCCAGCACCCTGGCACTGAGCAGCCAGCACCCTGAGCACTGAGCACCCAGCACCCCGAGCACTGAGCACACAGCACCCTGAGTACTGAGCACCCAGCACCCTGAGTACTGAGCACTCAGCACCCTGAGTACTGAGCACCGAGCACCCCGAACACTGAGCACCCAGCACCCTGAGCACTGAGCACCCTGAGGACTGAGCACCCAGCACGCTGAGTACTGAGCACCCAGCATCCTGAGTACTGAGCACCGATCACCCTGAGCACTGAGCACCCAGCAACCCGAGCACTGAGCACCCAGCACCCTGAGTACTTAGCACCCTGAGTACTGACCACCCAGCACCCCGAGCACTGAGCACCCAGGACCCTGAGTACTGAGCACCCTGAGTACTGAGCACCCAGCACCCTGAGTACTGAGCACCCTGAGTACTGAGTACCCAGCACCCTGAGCACTGAGCACCCAGCACCCTGAGTACTGAGCACCCAGCACCCTGAGCACTGAGCACCCAGCACCCTGAGTACTGAGCACCCAGCACCCTGAGAACTTAGCACCCAGCACCCTGAGCACTGAGCACCCAGCACCCTGAGTACTGAGCACCGAGCACCCTGAGTACTGAGCACCCAGCACCCTGAGTACTGAGCACCCAGCACCCTGAGTACTGAGCACCCAGCACCCTGAGCACTGAGCACCCAGCACCCTGAGTACTGAGCACCCAGCACCCTGAGCACTGAGCACCCAGCACCCTGAGTACTGAGCACCCAGCACCGTGAGTACTGAGCACGCAGCACCCTGAGCACTGAGCACCCTGAGTACTGAGCACTAAGCACCCAGAGCGCTGAGCACCCAGCACCCCAAGCACGGAGCACCCAGGACCCCGAGCACTGAGTACTGAGCACCCAGCACCCTGAGTACTGAGCACCGAGCTCCCTGAGCACTGAGCACCCTGAGTACTGAGCACCCAGCACCCCGATCACAGAGCACCCAGCACACTCAGCACTGAGGACCCAGCACCCCGAGCACTGAGCACCGAGCACCCTGAGTACTGAGCACCCTGAGGACTAAGCACCGATCACCCTGAACACTGAGCACCCAGCACCCTGAGTACTGAGCACCCAGCACCCTGAGTACTGAGCACCGAGCACTCCGAGCACTGAGCACCCAGCACCCTGAGCACTGAGCACCCAGCACCCTGAGTACTGAGCACCCAGCACCCTGAGTACTGAGCACCCAGCACCCTGAGTACTGAGCACCCAGCACCAAGAGTACTGAGCACCGAGCATCCTGAGCACTGAGCACCGAGCACCCCGAGCACTGAGCACCCAGCAGCCTGAGTACTGAGCACCCAGCACCAAGAGTACTGAGCATCGAGCACCCCGAGCACTGAGCACCCAGCACCCTGAGTAATGAGCACCCAGCACCCCGAGTACTGAGCACCCAGCACCGTGAGTACTGAGCACACAGCACCCTGAGTACTGAGCACCCAGCACCCTGAGCACTGAGCACAAAGCACGCTGAGTACTGAGCACTGAGCACCCTGAGTACTGAGCACCAAGGACCCTGAGCATTGAGCACCCAGCACGCTGAGTACTGAGCGCTGAGCACCCTGAGTACTGAGCACCGAGCACCCTGAGTACTGAGCACCCAGCACCCTGAGCACTGAGCAGCCAGCACCCTGAGCACTGAGCACCCAGCACCCCGAGCACTGAGCACCCAGCACTCTGAGCACTGAGCACCCAGCACCCCGAGTACTGAGCACCCAGCACCCTGAGTACTGAGCACCGAGCAACCCGAGCACTGAGCACCCAGCAACCCGAGCACTGAGCACCCAGCACCCCGAGAATGAGCACCCAGCACCCTGAGTACTGAGCACCCAGCACCCTGAGCACTGAGCACCCAGCACCCTGAGTACTGAGCACCCAGCACCCTGAGAACTTAGCACCCAGCACCCTGAGCACTGAGCACCCAGCACCCTGAGTACTGAGCACCGAGCACCCTGAGTACTGAGCACCCAGCACCCTGAGTACTGAGCACCCAGCACCCTGAGTACTGAGCACCGAGCACCCCGAGTACTGAGCACCCAGCACCCTGAGCACTGAGCACCCAGCACCCTGAGTACTGAGCACCCAGCACCCTGAGTACTGAGCACGCAGCACCCCGAGCACTGAGCACCCTGAGTACTGAGCACTAAACACCCAGAGCGCTGAGCACCCAGCACCCCAAGCACGGAGCACCCAGGACCCCGAGCACTGAGTACTGAGCACCCAGCACCCTGAGTACTGAGCACCGAGCTCCCCGAGCACTGAGCACCCTGAGTACTGAGCACCCAGCACCCCGATCACAGAGCACCCAGAACACTCAGCACTGAGGACCCAGAACCCCGAGCACTGAGCACCGAGCACCCTGAGTACTGAGCACCCTGAGGACTGAGCACCGATCACCCTGAACACTGAGCACCCAGCACCCTGAGTACTGAGCACCCAGCACCCTGAGTACTGAGCACCGAGCACTCCGAGCATTGAGCACCCAGCACCCTGAGCACTGAGCACCCAGCACCCTGAGTACTGAGCACCCAGCACCCTGAGTACTGAGCACCCAGCACCCTGAGTACTGAGCACCCAGCACCAAGAGTACTGAGCACCGAGCACCCTGAGTAATGAGCACCCAGCACCCCGAGTACTGAGCACCCAGCACCGTGAGTTCTGAGCACCCAGCACCCTGAGTACTGAGCACCCAGCACCCTGAGCACTGAGCAAAAAGCACGCTGAGTACTGAGCACTGAGCACCCTGAGTACTGAGCACCAAGGACCCTGAGCACTGAGCACCCAGCACGCTGAGTACTGAGCGCTGAGCACCCTGAGTACTGACCACCGAGCACCCTGAGTACTGAGCACCCAGCACCCTGAGCACTGAGCAGCCAGCACCCTGAGCACTGAGCACCCAGCACCCCGAGCACTGAGCACCCAGCACCCTGAGCACTGAGCACCCAGCACCCCGAGTACTGAGCACCCAGCACCCTGAGTACTGAGCACAGAGCACCCCGAGCACTGAGCACCCAGCACCATGAGCACTGAGCACCCAGCACCCCGAGAATGAGCACCCAGCACCCTGAGTACTGAGAACCGAGCACCCTGAGTACTGAGCACCCAGCACCCTGAGCACTGAGCACCCAGCACCCTGAGTACTGAGCAAACAGCACCCCGAGCACTGAGCACCCAGCACCCCGAGAATGAGCACCCAGCACCCTGAGTATTGAGCACCCAGCACCCTGAGTACTGAGCACCCAGCACCCCGAGCACTGAGCACCCTGAGTACTTTGCACCCAGCACCCTGAGTACTGAGCACTAAGCACACAGAGCGCTGAGCACCCAGCACCCCAAGCACGGAGCACCCAGGACCCCGAGCACTGAGTACTGAGCACCCAGCACCCTGAGTACTGAGCACCGAGCTCCCCGAGCCCTGAGCACCCTGAGTACTGAGCACCCAGCACCCCGATCACAGAGCACCCAGCACCCTCAGCACTGAGCACCCAGCACCCCGAGCACTGAGCACCCAGCACCCTGAGTACTGAGCACCCTGAGGACTGAGCACCGATCACACTGAGCACTGAGCACCCAGCACCCTGAGTACTGAGCACCCAGCACCCTGAGTACTGAGCACTGAGCACCCCGAATACTGAGCACCCAGCACCCTGAGCACTGAGCACCCAGCACCCCGAGCACTGAGCACGCAGCGCCCTGAGTACTGAGCACCCAGCACCCCGAGCCCTGAGCACCCAGCACCCTGAGTACTGAGCACCCTGAGTACTGAGCACCTAGCACCCCGAGCACTGAGCACCCAGCACCCTGAGCACTGATCACCCAGCAGCCTGAGCACTGAGCACCCAGCACCCTGAGTACTGAGCACCCAACGTACTGAGCATCGAGCACCCCGAGCACTGAGCACCCAGCACCCTGTGTACTGAGCACCCAGCACCCCGAGCACTGAGCACCCAGCACCCTGAGTACTGAGCACCGAGCACCCTGAGTACTGAGCACCCAGCACCCCGAGCACTGAGCATCCAGCACCCCGAGCACTGAGCACCCAGCACTGAGCACCCAGCACCCTGACTACTGAGCACCCAGCACCCTGAGTACTGAGCACTGAGCACCCTGAGCACTGAGCACCCAGCACCCTGAGTAATGAGCACCCAGCACCCCGAGTACTGAGCACCCAGCACCGTGAGTACTGAGCAACCAGCACCCCGAGCACTGAGCACCCAGCACCCCGAGTACTGAGCACCCAGCACCCTGAGTACTGAGCACCGAGCAACCCGAGCACTGAGCACCCAGCACCCCGAGCACTGAGCACCCAGCACCCCGAGAATGAGCACCCAGCACCCTGAGTACTGAGCACCCAGCACCCTGAGCACTGAGCACCCAGCACCCTGAGTACTGAGCACCCAGCACCCTGAGATCTTAGCACCCAGCACCCTGAGCACTGAGCACCCAGCACCCTGAGTACTGAGCACCGAGCACCCTGAGTACTGAGCACCCAGCACCCTGAGTACTGAGCACCCAGCACCCTGAGTACTGAGCACCGAGCACCCCGAGTACTGAGCACCCAGCACCCTGAGCACTGAGCACCCAGCACCCTGAGTACTGAGCACCCAGCACCCTGAGTACTGAGCACGCAGCACCCCGAGCACTGAGCACCCTGAGTACTGAGCACTAAACACCCAGAGCGCTGAGCACCCAGCACCCCAAGCACGGAGCACCCAGGACCCCGAGCACTGAGTACTGAGCACCCAGCACCCTGAGTACTGAGCACCGAGCTCCCCGAGCACTGAGCACCCTGAGTACTGAGCACCCAGCACCCCGATCACAGAGCACCCAGCACACTCAGCACTGAGGACCCAGCACCCCGAGCACTGAGCACCGAGCACCCTGAGTACTGAGCACCCTGAGGACTGAGCACCGATCACCCTGAACACTGAGCACCCAGCACCCTGAGTACTGAGCACCCAGCACCCTGAGTACTGAGCACCGAGCACTCCGAGCATTGAGCACCCAGCACCCTGAGCACTGAGCGCCCAGCACCCTGAGTACTGAGCACCCAGCACCCTGAGTACTGAGCACCCAGCACCCTGAGTACTGAGCACCCAGCACCCTGAGTACTGAGCACCCAGCATCCTGAGTACTGAGCACCCAGCACCCTGAGTACTGAGCACCCAGCACCCTGAGTACTGAGCACCCAGCACCCTGAGCACTGAACACCCAGCACCCTGAGCACTGAGCACCCAGCACCAAGAGTACTGAGCACCGAGCACCCCGAGCACTGAGCACACAGCACCCTGAGTAACGAGCACCCAGCACCCCGAGTACTGAGCACCCAGCACCGTGACTACTGAGCACCCAGCACCCTGAGTACTGAGCACCCAGCACCCTGAGCACTGAGCACAAAGCACGCTGAGAACTGAGCACTGAGCACCCTGAGTACTGAGCACCAAGGACCCTGAGCACTGAGCACCCAGCACGCTGAGTACTGAGCGCTGAGCACCCTGAGTACTGAGCACCGAGCACCCTGAGTACTGAGCACCCCGCACCCTGAGCACTGAGCAGCCAGCACCCTGAGCACTGAGCACCCAGCACCCCGAGCACTGAGCACCCAGCACCCTGAGTACTGAGCACCCATCACCCTGAGTACTGAGCACTCAGCACCCTGAGTACTGAACACCGAGCACCCCGAGCACTGAGCACCCAGCACCCTGAGCACTGAGCACCCTGAGGACTGAGCACCCAGCACCCTGAGCACTGAGCACCCAGCAACCCGAGCACTGAGCACCCAGCACCCTGAGTACTGAGCACCCTGAGTAATGAGCACCCAGCACCCCGAGCACTGAGCACCCAGCACGCTGAGTACTGAGCACCCTGAGTACTGAGCACCCATCACCCTGAGAACTGAGCACCCAGCACCGTGAGTACTGAGCACCCAGCACCCTGAGCACTGAGCACCCAGCAACCTGAGTACTGAGCACCCAGCACCCTGAGTACTGAGCACCCAGCACCATGTGTACTGAGCACCGAGCACCCCGAGTACTGAGCACCCAGCACCCTGAGCACTGAGCACCCAGCACCCTGAGTACTGAGCACCCAGAACCCTGAGTACTGAGCACCCAGCACCCCGAGCACTGAGCACCCTGAGTACTGAGCACTAAGCACCCTGAGCGCTGAGCACCCAGCACCCCAAGCACGGAGCACCCAGGACCCCGAGCACTGAGTACTGAGCACCCAGCACCCTGAGTACTGAGCACCGAGCTCCCCGAGCACTGAGCACCCTGAGTACTGAGCACCCAGCACCCCGATCACAGAGCACACAGCACCCTCAGCACTGAGCACCCAGCACCCCGAGCACTGAGCACCCAGCACCCTGAGTACTGAGCACACTGAGGACTGAGCACCGATCACCCTGAGCACTGAGCACCCAGCACCCTGAGTACTGAGCACCCAGCACCCTGAGTACTGAGCACCGAGCACTCCGAGCACTGAGCACCCAGCACACTGAGCACTGAGCACCCAGCACCCTGAGTACTGAGCACCCAGCACCCTGAGCACTGAGCACCCAGCACCCTGAGTACTGAGCACCCAGCACCCTGAGCACTGAGCACCCAGCACCCTGAGTACTGAGCACCCAGCACCCCGAGCACTGAGCACCCAGCACCCCGAGCACTGAGCACCCTGAGTACTTTGCACCCAGCACCCTGAGTACTGAGCACTAAGCACCCAGAGCGCTGAGCACCCAGCACCCCAAGCACGGAGCACCCAGGACCCCGAGCACTGAGTACTGAGCACCCAGCACCCTGAGTACTGAGCACCGAGCTCCCCGAGCACTGAGCACCCTGAGTACTTAGCACCCAGCACCCCGAGCACTGAGCACCCAGCACCCCGAGTACTGAGCACCCAGCACCCCGATCACTGAGCACCCAGCACCCTGAGCACTGAGCACCCAGCACCCCAAGCACTGAGCACCCAGCACCCCGAGCACTGAGCACCCAGCACCCCGAGTACTGAGCACCCAGCACCCCGAGCACTGAGCACCCAGCACCCTGAGCACTGAGCACCCAGCACCCCAAGCACTGAGCACCCAGCACGCTGAGTACTGAGTACTGAGCACCCTGAGTACTGAGCACCCAGCACCCTGAGCACTGAGCACCCAGCACCCTGAGTACTGAGCACCGAGCACACTGAGTACTGAGCACACAGCACCCTGAGTACTGAGCACCCAGCAGCAAGAGTACTGAGCACCGAGCATCCTGAGCACTGAGCACCGAGCACCCCGAGCACTGAGCACCCAGCATCCTGAGTACTGAGCACCCAGCCCCAAGAGTACTGAGCACCGAGCACCCCGAGCACTGAGCACCCAGCACCCTGAGTAATGAGCACCCAGCACCCCGAGTACTGAGCACCCAGCACCGTGAGTACTGAGCACACAGCACCCTGAGTACTGAGCACCCAGCACCCTGAGCACTGAGCACAAAGCACGCTGAGTACTGAGCACTGAGCACCCTGAGTACTGAGCACCAAGGACCCTGAGCATTGAGCACCCAGCACGCTGAGTACTGAGCGCTGAGCACCCTGAGTACTGAGCACCGAGCACCCTGAGTACTGAGCACCCAGCACCCTGAGCACTGAGCAGCCAGCACCCTGAGCACTGAGCACCCAGCACCCCGAGCACTGAGCACCCAGCACTCTGAGCACTGAGCACCCAGCACCCCGAGTACTGAGCACCCAGCACCCTGAGTACTGAGCACCGAGCAACCCGAGCACTGAGCACCCAGCACCCCGAGCACTGAGCACCCAGCACCCCGAGAATGAGCACCCAGCACCCTGAGTACTGAGCACCCAGCACCCTGAGCACTGAGCACCCAGCACCCTGAGTACTGAGCACCCAGCACCCTGAGAACTTAGCACCCAGCACCCTGAGCACTGAGCACCCAGCACCCTGAGTACTGAGCACCGAGCACCCTGAGTACTGAGCACCCAGCACCCTGAGTACTGAGCACCCAGCACCCTGAGTACTGAGCACCGAGCACCCCGAGTACTGAGCACCCAGCACCCTGAGCACTGAGCACCCAGCACCCTGAGTACTGAGCACCCAGCACCCTGAGTACTGAGCACGCAGCACCCCGAGCACTGAGCACCCTGAGTACTGAGCACTAAACACCCAGAGCGCTGAGCACCCAGCACCCCAAGCACGGAGCACCCAGGACCCCGAGCACTGAGTACTGAGCACCCAGCACCCTGAGTACTGAGCACCGAGCTCCCCGAGCACTGAGCACCCTGAGTACTGAGCACCCAGCACCCCGATCACAGAGCACCCAGAACACTCAGCACTGAGGACCCAGCACCCCGAGCACTGAGCACCGAGCACCCTGAGTACTGAGCACCCTGAGGACTGAGCACCGATCACCCTGAACACTGAGCACCCAGCACCCTGAGTACTGAGCACCCAGCACCCTGAGTACTGAGCACCGAGCACTCCGAGCATTGAGCACCCAGCACCCTGAGCACTGAGCACCCAGCACCCTGAGTACTGAGCACCCAGCACCCTGAGTACTGAGCACCCAGCACCCTGAGTACTGAGCACCCAGCACCAAGAGTACTGAGCACCGAGCACCCTGAGTAATGAGCACCCAGCACCCCGAGTACTGAGCACCCAGCACCGTGAGTTCTGAGCACCCAGCACCCTGAGTACTGAGCACCCAGCACCCTGAGCACTGAGCAAAAAGCACGCTGAGTACTGAGCACTGAGCACCCTGAGTACTGAGCACCAAGGACCCTGAGCACTGAGCACCGAGCACGCTGAGTACTGAGCGCTGAGCACCCTGAGTACTGAGCACCGAGCACCCTGAGTACTGAGCACCCAGCACCCTGAGCACTGAGCAGCCAGCACCCTGAGCACTGAGCACCCAGCACCCCGAGCACTGAGCACCCAGCACCCTGAGCACTGAGCACCCAGCACCCCGAGTACTGAGCACCCAGCACCCTGAGTACTGAGCACAGAGCACCCCGAGCACTGAGCACCCAGCACCATGAGCACTGAGCACCCAGCACCGCGAGAATGAGCACCCATCACCCTGAGTACTGAGAACCGAGCACCCTGAGTACTGAGCACCCAGCACCCTGAGCACTGAGCACCCAGCACCCTGAGTACTGAGCAAACAGCACCCCGAGCACTGAGCACCCAGCACCCCGAGAATGAGCACCCAGCACCCTGAGTACTGAGCACCCAGCACCCTGAGTACTGAGCACCCAGCACCCCGAGCACTGAGCACCCTGAGTACTTTGCACCCAGCACCCTGAGTACTGAGCACTAAGCACACAGAGCGCTGAGCACCCAGCACCCCAAGCACGGAGCACCCAGGACCCCGAGCACTGAGTACTGAGCACCCAGCACCCTGAGTACTGAGCACCGAGCTCCCCGAGCCCTGAGCACCCTGAGTACTGAGCACCCAGCACCCCGATCACAGAGCACCCAGCACCCTCAGCACTGAGCACCCAGCACCCCGAGCACTGAGCACCCAGCACCCTGAGTACTGAGCACCCTGAGGACTGAGCACCGATCACACTGAGCACTGAGCACCCAGCACCCTGAGTACTGAGCACCCAGCACCCTGAGTACTGAGCACTGAGCACCCTGAATACTGAGCACCCAGCACCCTGAGCACTGAGCACCCAGCACCCCGAGCACTGAGCACGCAGCGCCCTGAGTACTGAGCACCCAGCACCCCGAGCCCTGAGCACCCAGCACCCTGAGTACTGAGCACCCTGAGTACTGAGCACCTAGCACCCCGAGCACTGAGCACCCAGCACCCTGAGCACTGATCACCCAGCAGCCTGAGCACTGAGCACCCAGCACCCTGAGTACTGAGCACCCAACGTACTGAGCATCGAGCACCCCGAGCACTGAGCACCCAGCACCCTGTGTACTGAGCACCCAGCACCCCGAGCACTGAGCACCCAGCACCCTGAGTACTGAGCACCGAGCACCCTGAGTACTGAGCACCCAGCACCCCGAGCACTGAGCATCCAGCACCCCGAGCACTGAGCACCCAGCACTGAGCACCCAGCACCCTGACTACTGAGCACCCAGCACCCTGAGTACTGAGCACTGAGCACCCTGAGCACTGAGCACCCAGCACCCTGAGTAATGAGCACCCAGCACCCCGAGTACTGAGCACCCAGCACCGTGAGTACTGAGCAACCAGCACCCCGAGCACTGAGCACCCAGCACCCCGAGTACTGAGCACCCAGCACCCTGAGTACTGAGCACCGAGCAACCCGAGCACTGAGCACCCAGCACCCCGAGCACTGAGCACCCAGCACCCCGAGAATGAGCACCCAGCACCCTGAGTACTGAGCACCCAGCACCCTGAGCACTGAGCACCCAGCACCCTGAGTACTGAGCACCCAGCACCCTGAGAACTTAGCACCCAGCACCCTGAGCACTGAGCACCCAGCACCCTGAGTACTGAGCACCGAGCACCCTGAGTACTGAGCACCCAGCACCCCGAGTACTGAGCACCCAGCACCCTGAGTACTGAGCACCGAGCACCCCGAGTACTGAGCACCCAGCACCCTGAGCACTGAGCACCCAGCACCCTGAGTACTGAGCACCCAGCACCCTGAGTACTGAGCACGCAGCACCCCGAGCACTGAGCACCCTGAGTACTGAGCACTAAACACCCAGAGCGCTGAGCACCCAGCACCCCAAGCACGGAGCACCCAGGACCCCGAGCACTGAGTACTGAGCACCCAGCACCCTGAGTACTGAGCACCGAGCTCCCCGAGCACTGAGCACCCTGAGTACTGAGCACCCAGCACCCCGATCACAGAGCACCCAGCACACTCAGCACTGAGGACCCAGCACCCCGAGCACTGAGCACCGAGCACCCTGAGTACTGAGCACCCTGAGGACTGAGCACCGATCACCCTGAACACTGAGCACCCAGCACCCTGAGTACTGAGCACCCAGCACCCTGAGTACTGAGCACCGAGCACTCCGAGCATTGAGCACCCAGCACGCTGAGCACTGAGCACCCAGCACCCTGAGTACTGAGCACCCAGCACCCTGAGTACTGAGCACCCAGCACCCTGAGTACTGAGCACCCAGCACCCTGAGTACTGAGCACCCAGCATCCTGAGTACTGAGCACCCAGCACCCTGAGTACTGAGCACCCAGCACCCTGAGTACTGAGCACCCAGCACACTGAGCACTGAACACCCAGCACCCTGAGCACTGAGCACCCAGCACCAAGAGTACTGAGCACCGAGCACCCCGAGCACTGAGCACACAGCACCCTGAGTAACGAGCACCCAGCACCCCGAGTACTGAGCACCCAGCACCGTGACTACTGAGCACCCAGCACCCTGAGTACTGAGCACCCAGCACCCTGAGCACTGAGCACAAAGCACGCTGAGAACTGAGCACTGAGCACCCTGAGTACTGAGCACCAAGGACCCTGAGCACTGAGCACCCAGCACGCTGAGTACTGAGCACCCAGCACCCTGAGCACTGAGCACAAAGAACGCTGAGTACTGAGCACTGAGCACCCTGAGTACTGAGCACCGAGCACCCTGAGTACTGAGCACCCCGCACCCTGAGCACTGAGCAGCCAGCACCCTGAGCACTGAGCACCCAGCACCCCGAGCACTGAGCACCCAGCACCCTGAGTACTGAGCACCCATCACCCTGAGTACTGAGCACTCAGCACCCTGAGTACTGAACACCGAGCACCCCGAGCACTGAGCACCCAGCACCCTGAGCACTGAGCACCCTGAGGACTGAGCACCCAGCACCCTGAGCACTGAGCACCCAGCAACCCGAGCACTGAGCACCCAGCACCCTGAGTACTGAGCACCCTGAGTAATGAGCACCCAGCACCCCGAGCACTGAGCACCCAGCACCCTGAGTACTGAGCACCCTGAGTACTGAGCACCCATCACCCTGAGAACTGAGCACCCAGCACCGTGAGTACTGAGCACCCAGCACCCTGAGCACTGAGCACCCAGCAACCTGAGTACTGAGCACCCAGCACCCTGAGTACTGAGCACCCAGCACCATGTGTACTGAGCACCGAGCACCCCGAGTACTGAGCACCCAGCACCCTGAGCACTGAGCACCCAGCACCCTGAGTACTGAGCACCCAGAACCCTGAGTACTGAGCACCCAGCACCCCGAGCACTGAGCACCCTGAGTACTGAGCACTAAGCACCCTGAGCGCTGAGCACCCAGCACCCCAAGCACGGAGCACCCAGGACCCCGAGCACTGAGTACTGAGCACCCAGCACCCTGAGTACTGAGCACCGAGCTCCCCGAGCACTGAGCACCCTGAGTACTGAGCACCCAGCACCCCGATCACAGAGCACACAGCACCCTCAGCACTGAGCACCCAGCACCCCGAGCACTGAGCACCCAGCACCCTGAGTACTGAGCACCCAGCACCCTGAGTACTGAGCACCGAGCACTCCGAGCACTGAGCACCCAGCACACTGAGCACTGAGCACCCAGCACCCTGAGTACTGAGCACCCAGCACCCTGAGCACTGAGCACCCAGCACCCTGAGTACTGAGCACCCAGCACCCTGAGCACTGAGCACCCAGCACCCTGAGTACTGAGCACCCAGGACCCCGAGCACTGAGCACCCAGTACCCCGAGCACTGAGCACCCTGAGTACTTTGCACCCAGCACCCTGAGTACTGAGCACTAAGCACCCAGAGCGCTGAACACCCAGCACCCCAAGCACGGAGCACCCAGGACCCCGAGCACTGAGTACTGAGCACCCAGCACCCTGAGTACTGAGCACCGAGCTCCCCGAGCACTGAGCACCCTGAGTACTTAGCACCCAGCACCCCGAGCACTGAGCACCCAGCACCCCGAGTACTGAGCACCCAGCACCCCGAGCACTGAGCACCCAGCACCCTGAGCACTGAGCACCCAGCACCCCAAGCACTGAGCACCCAGCACCCCGAGCACTGAGCACCCAGCACCCCGAGTACTGAGCACCCAGCACCCCGAGCACTGAGCACCCAGCACCCTGAGCACTGAGCACCCAGCACCCCAAGCACTGAGCACCCAGCACGCTGAGTACTGAGTACTGAGCACCCTGAGTACTGAGCACCCAGCACCCTGAGCACTGAGCACCCAGCACCCTGAGTACTGAGCACCGAGCACCCTGAGAACTTAGCACCCAGCACCCTGAGCACTGAGCACCCAGCACCCTGAGTACTGAGCACCCAGCACCCTGAGAACTTAGCACCCAGCACCCTGAGCACTGAGCACCCAGCACCCTGAGTACTGAGCACCGAGCACCCTGAGTACTGAGCACCCAGCACCCCGAGTACTGAGCACCCAGCACCCTGAGTACTGAGCACCGAGCACCCCGAGTACTGAGCACCCAGCACCCTGAGCACTGAGCACCCAGCACCCTGAGTACTGAGCACCCAGCACCCTGAGTACTGAGCACGCAGCACCCCGAGCACTGAGCACCCTGAGTACTGAGCACTAAACACCCAGAGCGCTGAGCACCCAGCACCCCAAGCACGGAGCACCCAGGACCCCGAGCACTGAGTACTGAGCACCCAGCACCCTGAGTACTGAGCACCGAGCTCCCCGAGCACTGAGCACCCTGAGTACTGAGCACCCAGCACCCCGATCACAGAGCACCCAGCACACTCAGCACTGAGGAAACAGCACCCCGAGCACTGAGCACCGAGCACCCTGAGTACTGAGCACCCTGAGGACTGAGCACCGATCACCCTGAACACTGAGCACCCAGCACCCTGAGTACTGAGCACCCAGCACCCTGAGTACTGAGCACCGAGCACTCCGAGCATTGAGCACCCAGCACGCTGAGCACTGAGCACCCAGCACCCTGAGTACTGAGCACCCAGCACCCTGAGTACTGAGCACCCAGCACCCTGAGTACTGAGCACCCAGCACCCTGAGTACTGAGCACCCAGCATCCTGAGTACTGAGCACCCAGCACCCTGAGTACTGAGCACCCAGCACCCTGAGTACTGAGCACCCAGCACCCTGAGCACTGAACACCCAGCACCCTGAGCACTGAGCACCCAGCACCAAGAGTACTGAGCACCGAGCACCCCGAGCACTGAGCACACAGCACCCTGAGTAACGAGCACCCAGCACCCCGAGTACTGAGCACCCAGCACCGTGACTACTGAGCACCCAGCACCCTGAGTACTGAGCACCCAGCACCCTGAGCACTGAGCACAAAGCACGCTGAGAACTGAGCACTGAGCACCCTGAGTACTGAGCACCAAGGACCCTGAGCACTGAGCACCCAGCACGCTGAGTACTGAGCGCTGAGCACCCTGAGTACTGAGCACCGAGCACCCTGAGTACTGAGCATCCCGCACCCTGAGCACTGAGCAGCCAGCACCCTGAGCACTGAGCACCCAGCACCCCGAGCACTGAGCACCCAGCACCCTGAGTACTGAGCACCCATCACCCTGAGTACTGAGCACTCAGCACCCTGAGTACTGAACACCGAGCACCCCGAGCACTGAGCACCCAGCACCCTGAGCACTGAGCACCCTGAGGACTGAGCACCCAGCACCCTGAGCACTGAGCACCCAGCAACCCGAGCACTGAGCACCCAGCACCCTGAGTACTGAGCACCCTGAGTAATGAGCACCCAGCACCCCGAGCACTGAGCACCCAGCACCCTGAGTACTGAGCACCCTGAGTACTGAGCACCCATCACCCTGAGAACTGAGCACCCAGCACCGTGAGTACTGAGCACCCAGCACCCTGAGCACTGAGCACCCAGCAACCTGAGTACTGAGCACCCAGCACCCTGAGTACTGAGCACCCAGCACCATGTGTACTGAGCACCGAGCACCCCGAGTACTGAGCACCCAGCACCCTGAGCACTGAGCACCCAGCACCCTGAGTACTGAGCACCCAGAACCCTGAGTACTGAGCACCCAGCACCCCGAGCACTGAGCACCCTGAGTACTGAGCACTAAGCACCCTGAGCGCTGAGCACCCAGCACCCCAAGCACGGAGCACCCAGGACCCCGAGCACTGAGTACTGAGCACCCAGCACCCTGAGTACTGAGCACCGAGCTCCCCGAGCACTGAGCACCCTGAGTACTGAGCACCCAGCACCCCGATCACAGAGCACACAGCACCCTCAGCACTGAGCACCCAGCACCCCGAGCACTGAGCACCCAGCACCCTGAGTACTGAGCACCCAGCACCCTGAGTACTGAGCACCGAGCACTCCGAGCACTGAGCACCCAGCACACTGAGCACTGAGCACCCAGCACCCTGAGTACTGAGCACCCAGCACCCTGAGCACTGAGCACCCAGCACCCTGAGTACTGAGCACCCAGCACCCTGAGCACTGAGCACCCAGCACCCTGAGTACTGAGCACCCAGGACCCCGAGCACTGAGCACCCAGTACCCCGAGCACTGAGCACCCTGAGTACTTTGCACCCAGCACCCTGAGTACTGAGCACTAAGCACCCAGAGCGCTGAGCACCCAGCACCCCAAGCACGGAGCACCCAGGACCCCGAGCACTGAGTACTGAGCACCCAGCACCCTGAGTACTGAGCACCGAGCTCCCCGAGCACTGAGCACCCTGAGTACTTAGCACCCAGCACCCCGAGCACTGAGCACCCAGCACCCCGAGTACTGAGCACCCAGCACCCCGAGCACTGAGCACCCAGCACCCTGAGCACTGAGCACCCAGCACCCCAAGCACTGAGCACCCAGCACCCCGAGCACTGAGCACCCAGCACCCCGAGTACTGAGCACCCAGCACCCCGAGCACTGAGCACCCAGCACCCTGAGCACTGAGCACCCAGCACCCCAAGCACTGAGCACCCAGCACGCTGAGTACTGAGTACTGAGCACCCTGAGTACTGAGCACCCAGCACCCTGAGCACTGAGCACCCAGCACCCTGAGTACTGAGCACCGAGCACCCTGAGTACTGAGCACACAGCACCCTGAGTACTGAGCACCCAGCAGCAAGAGTACTGAGCACCGAGCATACTGAGCACTGAGCACTGAGCACCCCGAGCACTGAGCACCCAGCATCCTGAGTACTGAGCACCCAGCCCCAAGAGTACTGAGCACCGAGCACCCCGAGCACTGAGCACCCAGCACCCTGAGTACTGAGCACCCAGCACCCTGAGCACTGAGCACAAAGCACGCTGAGTACTGAGCACTGAGCACCCTGAGTACTGAACACCAAGGACCCTGAGCACTGAGCACCCAGCACGCTGAGTACTGAGCGCTGAGCACCCTGAGTACTGAGCACCGAGCACCCTGAGTACTGAGCACCCAGCACCCTGAGCACTGAGCAGCCAGCACCCTGACCACTGAGCACCCAGCTCCCCGAGCACTGAGCACCCAGCACCCTGAGTAATGAGCACCCAGCACCATGAGTACTGAGCACTCAGCACCCTGAGTACTGAGCACCGAGCACCCCGAACACTGAGCACCCAGCACCCTGAGCACTGAGCACCCTGAGGACTGAGCACCCAGCACGCTGAGTACTGAGCACCCAGCATCCTGAGTACTGAGCACCGATCACCCTGAGCACTGAGCACCGAGCAACCCGAGCACTGAGCACCCAGCACCCTGAGTACTTAGCACCCTGAGTACTGACCACCAAGCACCCCGAGCACTGAGCACCCAGGACCCTGAGTACTGAGCACCCTGAGTACTGAGCACCCAGCACCCTGAGTACTGAGCACCCTGAGTACTGAGCACCCAGCACCCTGAGCACTGAGCACCCAGCACCCTGAGTACTGAGCACCCAGCACCCTGAGCACTGAGCACCCAGCACCCTGAGTACTGAGCACCCAGCACACTGAGAACTTACCACCCAGCACCCTGAGCACTGAGCACCCAGCACCCTGAGTACTGAGCACCGAGCACCCTGAGTACTGAGCACCCAGCACCCTGAGTACTGAGCACCCAGCACCCTGAGTACTGAGCACCGAGCACCCCGAGTACTGAGCACCAAGCACCCTGAGCACTGAGCACCCAGCACCCTGAGTACTGAGCACCCAGCACCCTGAGTACTGAGCACGCAGCACCCCGAGCAGTTGAGCACCCTGAGTACTGAGCACCCAGCACCCTGAGTACTGAGCACCCAGCACCCTGAGTACTGAGCACCGAGCTCCCCGAGCACTGAGCACCCTGAGTACTGAGCACCCAGCACCCCGATCACAGAGCACCCAGCACACTCAGCACTGAGGACCCAGCACCCCGAGCACTGAGCACCAAGCACCCTGAGTACTGAGCACCCTGAGGACTGAGCACCGATCACCCTGAACACTGAGCACCCAGCACCCTGAGTACTGAGCACCCAGCACCCTGAGTACTGAGCACCGAGCACTCCGAGCATTGAGCACCCAGCACCCTGAGCACTGAGCACCCAGCACCCTGAGTACTGAGCACCCAGCACCCTGAGTACTGAGCACCCAGCACCCTGAGTACTGAGCACCCAGCACCAAGAGTACTGAGCACCGAGCACCCTGAGTAATGAGCACCCACCACCCCGAGTACTGAGCACCCAGCACCGTGAGTACTGAGCACCCAGCACCCTGAGTACTGAGCACCGAGCTCCCCGAGCACTGAGCACCCTGAGTACTGAGTACCCAGCACCCCGATCACAGAGCACCCAGCACACTCAGCACTGAGCACCCAGCACCCCGAGCACTGAGCACACAGCACCCTGAGTACTGAGCACCCTGAGGACTGAGCACCGATCACCCTGAGCACTGAGCACCCAGCACCCTGAGTACTGAGCACCCAGCACCCTGAGTACTGAGCACCGAGCACTCCGAGCACTGAATACCCAGCACCCTGAGCACTGAGCACCCAGCACCCTGAGTACTGAGCACCCAGCACCCTGAGTACTGAGCACCCAGCACCCTGAGTACTGAGCACCCAGCACCCTGAATACTGAACACCCAGCATCCTGAGTACTGAGCACCCAGCACCCTGAGTACTGAGCACCCAGCACCCCGAGCACTGAACACCCAGCACCCTGAGCACTGAGCACCCAGCACCAAGAGTACTGAGCACCAAGCACCCCGAGCACTGAGCACACAGCACCCTGAGTAACGAGCACCCAGCACCCCGAGTACTGAGCACCCAGCACCGTGACTACTGAGCACCCAGCACCCTGAGTACTGAGCACCCAGCACCCTGAGCACTGAGCACAAAGCACGCTGAGAACTGAGCACTGAGCACCCTGAGTACTGAGCACCAAGGACCCTGAGCACTGAGCACCCAGCACGCTGAGTACTGAGCGCTGAGCACCCTGAGTACTGAGCACCGAGCACCCTGAGTACTGAGCACCCCGCACCCTGAGCACTGAGCAGCCAGCACCCTGAGCACTGAGCACCCAGCACCCCGAGCACTGAGCACCCAGCACCCTGAGTACTGAGCACCCAGCACCCTGAGTACTGAGCACTCAGCACCCTGAGTACTGAACACCGAGCACCCCGAGCACTGAGCACCCAGCACCCTGAGCACTGAGCACCCTGAGGACTGAGCACCCAGCACCCTGAGCACTGAGCACCCAGCAACCCGAGCACTGAGCACCCAGCACCCTGAGTACTGAGCACCCTGAGTAATGAGCACCCAGCACCCCGAGCACTGAGCACCCAGCACCCTGAGTACTGAGCACCCTGAGTACTGAGCACCCATCACCCTGAGAACTGAGCACCCAGCACCGTGAGTACTGAGCACCCAGCACCCTGAGCACTGAGCACCCAGCACCCTGAGTACTGAGCACCCAGCACCCTGTGTACTGAGCACCGAGCACCCCGAGTACTGAGCACCCAGCACCCTGAGCACTGAGCACCCAGCACCCTGAGTACTGAGCACCCAGAACCCTGAGTACTGAGCACCCAGCACCCCGAGCACTGAGCACCCTGAGTACTGAGCACTAAGCACCCTGAGCGCTGAGCACCCAGCACCCCAAGCACGGAGCACCCAGGACCCCGAGCACTGAGTACTGAGCACCCAGCACCCTGAGTACTGAGCACCGAGCTCCCCGAGCACTGAGCACCCTGAGTACTGAGCACCCAGCACCCCGATCACAGAGCACACAGCACCCTCAGCACTGAGCACCCAGCACCCCGAGCACTGAGCACCCAGCACCCTGAGTACTGAGCACACTGAGGACTGAGCACCGATCACCCTGAGCACTGAGCACCCAGCACCCTGAGTACTGAGCACCCAGCACCCTGAGTACTGAGCACCGAGCACTCCGAGCACTGAGCACCCAGCACCCTGAGCACTGAGCACCCAGCACCCTGAGTACTGAGCACCCAGCACCCTGAGCACTGAGCACCCAGCACCCTGAGTACTGAGCACCCAGCACCCTGAGCACTGAGCACCCAGCACCCTGAGTACTGAGCACCAGGCACCCCGAGCACTGAGCACCCAGCACCCCGAGCACTGAGCACCCTGAGTACTTTGCACCCAGCACCCTGAGTACTGAGCACTAAGCACCCAGAGCGCTGAGCACCCAGCACCCCAAGCACGGAGCACCCAGGACCCCGAGCACTGAGTACTGAGCACCCAGCACCCTGAGTACTGAGCACCGAGCTCCCCGAGCACTGAGCACCCTGAGTACTTAGCACCCAGCACCCCGAGCACTGAGCACCCAGCACCCCGAGTACTGAGCACCCAGCACCCCGAGCACTGAGCACCCAGCACCCTGAGCACTGAGCACCCAGCACCCCAAGCACTGAGCACCCAGCACCCCGAGCACTGAGCACCCAGCACCCCGAGTACTGAGCACCCAGCACCCCGAGCACTGAGCACCCAGCACCCTGAGCACTGAGCACCCAGCACCCCAAGCACTGAGCACCCAGCACGCTGAGTACTGAGTACTGAGCACCCTGAGTACTGAGCACCCAGCACCCTGAGCACTGAGCACCAAGCACCCTGAGTACTGAGCACCGAGCACCCTGAGTACTGAGCACACAGCACCCTGAGTACTGAGCACCCAGCAGCAAGAGTACTGAGCACCGAGCATCCTGAGCACTGAGCACCGAGCACCCCGAGCACTGAGCACCCAGCATCCTGAGTACTGAGCACCCAGCCCCAAGAGTACTGAGCACCGAGCACCCTGAGCACTGAGCACCCAGCACCCTGAGTAATGAGCACCCAGCACCCTGAGTACTGAGCACCCAGCACCGTGAGTACTGAGCACCCAGCACCCTGAGTACTGAGCACCCAGCACCCTGAGCACTGAGCACAAAGCACGCTGAGTACTGAGCACTGAGCACCCTGAGTACTGAACACCAAGGACCCTGAGCACTGAGCACCCAGCACGCTGAGTACTGAGCACCCTGAGGACTGAGCACCCAGCACGCTGAGTACTGAGCACCCAGCATCCTGAGTACTGAGCACCGATCACCCTGAGCACTGAGCACCGAGCAACCCGAGCACTGAGCACCCAGCACCCTGAGTACTTAGCACCCTGAGTACTGACCACCCAGCACCCCGAGCACTGAGCACCCAGGACCCTGAGTACTGAGCACCCTGAGTACTGAGCACCCAGCACCCTGAGTACTGAGCACCCTGAGTACTGAGCACCCAGCACCCTGAGCACTGAGCACCCAGCACCCTGAGTACTGAGCACCCAGCACCCTGAGCACTGAGCACCCAGCACCCTGAGTACTGAGCACCCAGCACACTGAGAACTTACCACCCAGCACCCTGAGCACTGAGCACCCAGCACCCTGAGTACTGAGCACCGAGCACCCTGAGTACTGAGCACCCAGCACCCTGAGTACTGAGCACCCAGCACCCTGAGTACTGAGCACCGAGCACCCCGAGTACTGAGCACCAAGCACCCTGAGCACTGAGCACCCAGCACCCTGAGTACTGAGCACACAGCACCCTGAGTACTGAGCACGCAGCACCCCGAGCACTGAGCACCCTGAGTACTGAGCACCCAGCATCCTGAGTACTGAGCACCCAGCACCCTGAGTACTGAGCACCGAGCTCCCCGAGCACTGAGCACCCTGAGTACTGAGCACCCAGCACCCCGATCACAGAGCACCCAGCACACTCAGCACTGAGGACCCAGCACCCCGAGCACTGAGCACCAAGCACCCTGAGTACTGAGCACCCTGAGGACTGAGCACCGATCACCCTGAACACTGAGCACCCAGCACCCTGAGTACTGAGCACCCAGCACCCTGAGTACTGAGCACCGAGCACTCCGAGCATTGAGCACCAAGCACGCTGAGCACTGAGCACCCAGCACCCTGAGTACTGAGCACCCAGCACCCTGAGTACTGAGCACCCAGCACCCTGAGTACTGAGCACCCAGCACCAAGAGTACTGAGCACCGAGCACCCTGAGTAATGAGCACCCACCACCCCGAGTACTGAGCACCCAGCACCCCGAGCACTGAGCACCCTGAGTACTTTGCACCCAGCACCCTGAGTACTGAGCACTAAGCACCCAGAGCGCTGAGCACCCAGCACCCCAAGCACGGAGCACCCAGGACCCCGAGCACTGAGTACTGAGCACCCAGCACCCTGAGTACTGAGCACCGAGCTCCCCGAGCACTGAGCACCCTGAGTACTTAGCACCCAGCACCCCGAGCACTGAGCACCCAGCACCCCGAGTACTGAGCACCCAGCACCCCGAGCACTGAGCACCCAGCACCCTGAGCACTGAGCACCCAGCACCCCAAGCACTGAGCACCCAGCACCCCGAGCACTGAGCACCCAGCACCCCGAGTACTGAGCACCCAGCACCCCGAGCACTGAGCACCCAGCACCCTGAGCACTGAGCACCCAGCACCCCAAGCACTGAGCACCCAGCACGCTGAGTACTGAGTACTGAGCACCCTGAGTACTGAGCACCCAGCACCCTGAGCACTGAGCACCTAGCACCCTGAGTACTGAGCACCGAGCACCCTGAGTACTGAGCACACAGCACCCTGAGTACTGAGCACCCAGCAGCAAGAGTACTGAGCACCGAGCATCCTGAGCACTGAGCACCGAGCACCCCGAGCACTGAGCACCCAGCATCCTGAGTACTGAGCACCCAGCCCCAAGAGTACTGAGCACCGAGCACCCTGAGCACTGAGCACCCAGCACCCTGAGTAATGAGCACCCAGCACCCTGAGTACTGAGCACCCAGCACCGTGAGTACTGAGCACCCAGCACCCTGAGTACTGAGCACCCAGCACCCTGAGCACTGAGCACAAAGCACGCTGAGTACTGAGCACTGAGCACCCTGAGTACTGAACACCAAGGACCCTGAGCACTGAGCACCCAGCACGCTGAGTACTGAGCACCCTGAGGACTGAGCACCCAGCACGCTGAGTACTGAGCACCCAGCATCCTGAGTACTGAGCACCGATCACCCTGAGCACTGAGCACCGAGCAACCCGAGCACTGAGCACCCAGCACCCTGAGTACTTAGCACCCTGAGTACTGACCACCCAGCACCCCGAGCACTGAGCACCCAGGACCCTGAGTACTGAGCACCCTGAGTACTGAGCACCCAGCACCCTGAGTACTGAGCACCCTGAGTACTGAGCACCCAGCACCCTGAGCACTGAGCACCCAGCACCCTGAGTACTGAGCACCCAGCACCCTGAGCACTGAGCACCCAGCACCCTGAGTACTGAGCACCCAGCACACTGAGAACTTACCACCCAGCACCCTGAGCACTGAGCACCCAGCACCCTGAGTACTGAGCACCGAGCACCCTGAGTACTGAGCACCCAGCACCCTGAGTACTGAGCACCCAGCACCCTGAGTACTGAGCACCGAGCACCCCGAGTACTGAGCACCAAGCACCCTGAGCACTGAGCACCCAGCACCCTGAGTACTGAGCACACAGCACCCTGAGTACTGAGCACGCAGCACCCCGAGCACTGAGCACCCTGAGTACTGAGCACCCAGCATCCTGAGTACTGAGCACCCAGCACCCTGAGTACTGAGCACCGAGCTCCCCGAGCACTGAGCACCCTGAGTACTGAGCACCCAGCACCCCGATCACAGAGCACCCAGCACACTCAGCACTGAGGACCCAGCACCCCGAGCACTGAGCACCAAGCACCCTGAGTACTGAGCACCCTGAGGACTGAGCACCGATCACCCTGAACACTGAGCACCCAGCACCCTGAGTACTGAGCACCCAGCACCCTGAGTACTGAGCACCGAGCACTCCGAGCATTGAGCACCCAGCACGCTGAGCACTGAGCACCCAGCACCCTGAGTACTGAGCACCCAGCACCCTGAGTACTGAGCACCCAGCACCCTGAGTACTGAGCACCCAGCACCAAGAGTACTGAGCACCGAGCACCCTGAGTAATGAGCACCCACCACCCCGAGTACTGAGCACCCAGCACCGTGAGTACTGAGCACCCAGAACCCTGAGTACTGAGCACCGAGCTCCCCAAGCACTGAGCACCCTGAGTACTGAGTACCCAGCACCCCGATCACAGAGCACCCAGCACACTCAGCACTGAGCACCCAGCACCCCGAGCACTGAGCACCCAGCACCCTGAGTACTGAGCACCCTGAGGACTGAGCACCGATCACCCTGAGCACTGAGCACCCAGCACCCTGAGTACTGAGCACCCAGCACCCTGAGTACTGAGCACCGAGCACTCCGAGCACTGAACACCCAGCACCCTGAGCACTGAGCACCCAGCACCCTGAGTACTGAGCACCCAGCACCCTGAGTACTGAGCACCCAGCACCCTGAGTACTGAGCACCCAGCACCCTGAGTACTGAGCACCCAGCATCCTGAGTACTGAGCACCCAGCACCCAGAGTACTGAGCACCCAGCACCCTGAGTACTGAGCACCCAGCACCCCGAGCACTGAACACCCAGCACCCTGAGCACTGAGCACCCAGCACCAAGAGTACTGAACACCGAGCACCCCGAGCACTGAGCACACAGCACCCTGAGTAACGAGCACCCAGCACCCCGAGTACTGAGCACCCAGCACCGTGACTACTGAGCACCCAGCACCCTGAGTACTGAGCACCCAGCACCCTGAGCACTGAGCACAAAGCACGCTGAGAACTGAGCACTGAGCACCCTGAGTACTGAGCACCAAGGACCCTGAGCACTGAGCACCCAGCACGCTGAGTACTGAGCGCTGAGCACCCTGAGTACTGAGCACCGAGCACCCTGAGTACTGAGCACCCCGCACCCTGAGCACTGAGCAGCCAGCACCCTGAGCACTGAGCACCCTGCACCCCGAGCACTGAGCACCCAGCACCCTGAGTACTGAGCACCCAGCACCCTGAGTACTGAGCACTCAGCACCCTGAGTACTGAACACCGAGCACCCCGAGCACTGAGCACCCAGCACCCTGAGCACTGAGCACCCTGAGGACTGAGCACCCAGCACCCTGAGCACTGAGCACCCAGCAACCCGAGCACTGAGCACCCAGCACCCTGAGTACTGAGCACCCTGAGTAATGAGCACCCAGCACCCCGAGCACTGAGCACCCAGCACCATGAGTACTGAGCACCCTGAGTACTGAGCACCCATCACCCTGAGAACTGAGCACCCAGCACCGTGAGTACTGAGCACCCAGCACCCTGAGCACTGAGCACCCAGCACCCTGAGTACTGAGCACCCAGCACCCTGAGTACTGAGCACCCAGCACCCTGTGTACTGAGCACCGAGCACCCCGAGTACTGAGCACCCAGCACCCTGAGCAGTGAGCACCCAGCACCCTGAGTACTGAGCACCCAGAACCCTGAGTACTGAGCACCCAGCACCCCGAGCACTGAGCACCCTGAGTACTGAGCAATAAGCACCCTGAGCGCTGAGCACCCAGCACCCCAAGCACGGAGCACCCAGGACCCCGAGCACTGAGTACTGAGCACCCAGCACCCTGAGTACTGAGCACCGAGCTCCCCGAGCACTGAGCACCCTGAGTACTGAGCACCCAGCACCCCGATCACAGAGCACACAGCACCCTCAGCACTGAGCACCCAGCACCCCGAGCACTGAGCACCCAGCACCCTGAGTACTGAGCACACTGAGGACTGAGCACCGATCACCCTGAGCACTGAGCACCCAGCACCCTGAGTACTGAGCACCCAGCACCCTGAGTACTGAGCACCGAGCACTCCGAGCACTGAGCACCCAGCACCCTGAGCACTGAGCACCCAGCACCCTGAGTACTGAGCACCCAGCACCCTGAGCACTAAGCACCCAGCACCCTGAGTACTGAGCACCCAGCACCCTGAGCACTGAGCACCCAGCACCCTGAGTACTGAGCACCCAGCACCCCGAGCACTGAGCACCCAGCACCCCGAGCACTGAGCACCCTGAGTACTTTGCACCCAGCAAGCTGAGTACTGAGCACTAAGCACCCAGAGCGCTGAGCACCCAGCACCCCAAGCACGGAGCACCCAGGACCCCGAGCACTGAGTACTGAGCACCCAGCACCCTGAGTACTGAGCACCGAGCTCCCCGAGCACTGAGCACCCTGAGTACTTAGCACCCAGCACCCCGAGCACTGAGCACCCAGCACCCCGAGTACTGAGCACCCAGCACCCCGAGCACTGAGCACCCAGCACCCTGAGCACTGAGCACCCAGCACCCCAAGCACTGAGCACCCAGCACCCCGAGCACTGAGCACCCAGCACCCCGAGTACTGAGCACCCAGCACCCCGAGCACTGAGCACCCAGCACCCTGAGCACTGAGCACCCAGCACCCCAAGCACTGAGCACCCAGCACCCTGAGTACTGAGTACTGAGCACCCTGAGTACTGAGCACCCAGCACCCTGAGCACTGAGCACCCAGCACCCTGAGTACTGAGCACCGAGCACCCTGAGTACTGAGCACACAGCACCCTGAGTACTGAGCACCCAGCAGCAAGAGTACTGAGCACCGAGCATCCTGAGCACTGAGCACCGAGCACCCCGAGCACTGAGCACCCAGCATCCAGAGTACTGAGCACCCAGCACCCTGAGTACTGAGCACCCAGCACCCTGAGCACTGAGCACCCAGCACCCTGAGTACTGAGCACCCAGCACCCAGAGTACTTAGCACCCAGCACCCTGAGCACTGAGCACCCAGCACCCTGAGTACTGAGCACCGAGCACCCTGAGTCATGAGCACCCAGCACCCTGAGTACTGAGCACCCAGCACCCTGTGTACTGAGCACCGAGCACCCCGAGTACTGAGCACCCAGCACCCTGAGCACTGAGCACCCTGCACCCTGAGTACTGAGCACCCAGAACCCTGAGTACTGAGCACCCAGCACCCCGAGCACTGAGCACCCTGAGTACTGAGCACTAAGCACCCTGAGCGCTGAGCACCCAGCACCCCAAGCACGGAGCACCCAGGACCCCGAGCACTGAGTACTGAGCACCCAGCACCCCGATCACAGAGCACACAGCACCCTCAGCACTGAGCACCCAGCACCCCGAGCACTGAGCACCCAGCACCCTGAGTACTGAGCACACTGAGGACTGAGCACCGATCACCCTGAGCACTGAGCACCCAGCACCCTGAGTACTGAGCACCCAGCACCTTGAGTACTGAGCACCCAGCACCCTCTGCACTGAGCACCCAGCACCCTGAGTACTGAGCACCCAGCACCCTGAGTACTGAGCACCCAGCACCCTGAGTACTGAGCACCCAGCACCCTGAGTACTGAGCACCGAGCACCCCGAGTACTGAGAACCCAGCACCCCGAGCACTGAGCAGCCAGCACCCTGAACACTGAGAACCCAGCACCCCAAGCACTGAGCACCCAGCACCCTGAGTACTGAGCACCCAGCAGCTTGAGTACTGAGCACCCAGCACCCTGAACACTGAGCACCCAGCACCCCAAGCACTGAGCACCCAGCACCCTGAGGACTGCGCACCCAGCACCCCGAGCACTGAGCACCCAGCACCCTGAGTACTGAGCACCCAGCACCAAGAGTACTGAGCACCGAGCATCCTGAGCACTGAGCACCGAGCACCCCGAGCACTGAGCACCCAGCACCCTGAGTACTGAGCACCCAGCACCAAGAGTACTGAGCACCGAGCACCCCGAGCACTGAGCACCCAGCACCCTGAGTAATGAGCACTGAGCACCCTGAGCACTGAGCACCCTGAGTACTGAGCACTAAGCACCCAGAGCGCTGAGCACCCAGCACCCCAAGCACGGAGCACCCAGGACCCCGAGCACTGAGTCCTGAGCACCCAGCACCATGACTACTGAGCACCGAGCTCCCCGAGCACTGAGCACCCTGAGTACTGAGCACCCAGCACCCCGATCACAGAGCACCCAGCACACTCAGCACTGAGGACCCAGCACCCCGAGCACTGAGCACCGAGCACCCGGAGTACTGAGCACCCTGAGGACTGAGCACCAATCACCCTGAACACTGAGCACCCAGCACCCTGAGTACTGAGCACCCAGCACCCTGAGTACTGAGCACCGAGCACTCCGAGCACTGAGCACCCAGCACCCTGAGCACTGAGCACCCAGCACCCTGAGTACTGAGCACCCAGCATTCTGAGTACTGAGCACCCAGCACCCCGAGCACTGAGCACCCAGCACCCTGAGCACTGAGCACCCAGCACCCCGAGTACTGAGCACCCAGCACCCTGAGTACTGAGCACCAAGCACCCCGAGCACTGAGCACCCAGCACCCCGAGCACTGAGCACCCAGCACCCCGAGAATGAGCACCCAGCACCCTGAGTACTGAGAACCGAGCACCCTGAGTACTGAGCACCCAGCACCCTGAGCACTGAGCAACCAGCACCCCGAGTACTGAGCTAACAGCACCCCGAGCACTGAGCACCCAGCACCCCAAGAATGAGCACCCAGCACCCTGAGTACTGAGCACCCAGCACCCTGAGTACTGAGCACCCAGCACCCCGAGCACTGAGCACCCTGAGTACTTTGCACCCAGCACCCTGAGTACTGAGCACTAAGCACACAGAGCGCTGAGCACCCAGCACCCCAAGCACGGAGCACCCAGGGCCCCGAGCACTGAGTACTGAGCACCCAGCACCCTGAGTACTGAGCACCGAGCTCCCCGAGCCCTGAGCACCCTGAGTACTGAGCACCCAGCACCCCGATCACAGAGCACCCAGCACCCTCAGCACTGAGCACCGAGCACCCCGAGCACTGAGCACCCCGCACCCTGAGTACTGAGCACACTGAGGACTGAGCACCGATCACCCTGAGCACTGAGCACCCAGCACCCTGAGTACTGAGCACCCAGCACCCTGAGTACTGAGCACCGAGCACCCCGAGTACTGAGCACCCAGCACCCTGAGCACTGAGCAACCAGCACCCCGAGCACTGAGCACGCAGCACCCTGAGTACTGAGCACCCAGCACCCCGAGCCCTGAGCACCCAGCACCCTGAGTACTGAGCACCCTGAGTACTGAGCACCTTGCACCCCGAGCACTGAGCACCCAGCACCCTGAGCACTGAGCACCCTGCACCCTGAGTACTGAGCATCAAGCACCCTGAGCACAGAGCACCCAGCACCCTGAGCACTGAGCACCCAGCACCCTAAGCACTGAGCACCCAGCACCCTGAGTACTGAGCTCCCAACGTACTGAGCATCGAGCACCCCGAGCACTGAGCACCGAGCACCCTGAGTACTGAGCACCCAGCACCCCGAGCACTGAGCACCCAGCACCCTGAGTACTGAGCACCGAGCACCCTGAGTACTGAGCACCCAGCACCCCGAGCACTGAGCATCCAGCACCCCGAGCACTGAGCACTCAGCACTGAGCACCCAGCACCCTGAGTACTGAGCACCCAGCACCCTGAGTACTGAGCACCGAGCACCCCGAGCATTGAGCACCGGGCACCCCGAGCACTGAGCACCCAGCACCCTGAGTACTGAGCACCCAGCACCCTGAGTACTGAGCACTGAGCACACTGAGCACTGAGCAACCAGCACCCTGAGTACTGAGCACCCAGCACCGTGAGTACTGAGTAACCAGCACCCCGAGCACTGAGCACCCAGCACCCTGAGTAATGAGCACCCAGCACCCTGAGTACTGAGCACTGAGCACCCTGAGCACTGAGCACCCAGCACCCTGAGTACTGAGCACCCAGCACCCTGAGCACTGAGCACCCAGCACCCCAAGCACTGAGCACCCAGCACCCTGAGTACTGAGCACCCTGAGTACTGAGCACCCAGCACCCTGAGCACTGAGCACCCAGCACCCTGAGTACTGAGCACCGAGCACCCTGAGCACTGAGCACCCAGCACCCTGAGTACTGAGCACCCAGCACCAAGAGTACTGAGCACCGAGCACCCCGAGCACTGAGCACCCAGCACCCTGAGTAATGAGCACCCAGCACCCCGAGCACTGAGCACCCAGCACCAAGAGTACTGAGCACTGAGCACCCTGAGTACTGAGCACTAAGCACCCTGAGCGCTGAGCACCCAGCACCCCAAGCACGGAGCACCCAGGACCCCGAGCACTGAGTACTGAGCACCCAGCACCCTGAGCACTGAGCACCCAGCACCCTGAGTACTGAGCACCGAGCACCCTGAGCACTGAGCACCCAGCACCCTGAGTACTGAGCACCCAGCACCCTGAGCACTGAGCACCCAGCACCCTGAGTACTGAGCACCCAGCATCCTGAGTACTGAGCACCCAGCACCCTGAGTACTGAGCACCCAGCACCCTGAGTACTGAGCACCCAGCACCCCGAGCACTGAACACCCAGCACCCTGAGCACTGAGCACCCAGCACCAAGAGTACTGAGCACCGAGCACCCCGAGCACTGAGCACACAGCACCCTGAGTAACGAGCACCCAGCACCCCGAGTACTGAGCACCCAGCACCGTGACTACTGAGCACCCAGCACCCTGAGTACTGAGCACCCAGCACCCTGAGCACTGAGCACAAAGCACGCTGAGAACTGAGCACTGAGCACCCTGAGTACTGAGCACCAAGGACCCTGAGCACTGAGCACCCAGCACGCTGAGTACTGAGCGCTGAGCACCCTGAGTACTGAGCACCGAGCACCCTGAGTACTGAGCACCCCGCACCCTGAGCACTGAGCAGCCAGCACCCTGAGCACTGAGCACCCTGCACCCCGAGCACTGAGCACCCAGCACCCTGAGTACTGAGCACCCAGCACCCTGAGTACTGAGCACTCAGCACCCTGAGTACTGAACACCGAGCACCCCGAGCACTGAGCACCCAGCACCCTGAGCACTGAGCACCCTGAGGACTGAGCACCCAGCACCCTGAGCACTGAGCACCCAGCAACCCGAGCACTGAGCACCCAGCACCCTGAGTACTGAGCACCCTGAGTAATGAGCACCCAGCACCCCGAGCACTGAGCACCCAGCACCATGAGTACTGAGCACCCTGAGTACTGAGCACCCATCACCCTGAGAACTGAGCACCCAGCACCGTGAGTACTGAGCACCCAGCACCCTGAGCACTGAGCACCCAGCACCCTGAGTACTGAGCACCCAGCACCCTGAGTACTGAGCACCCAGCACCCTGTGTACTGAGCACCGAGCACCCCGAGTACTGAGCACCCAGCACCCTGAGCACTGAGCACCCAGCACCCTGAGTACTGAGCACCCAGAACCCTGAGTACTGAGCACCCAGCACCCCGAGCACTGAGCACCCTGAGTACTGAGCAATAAGCACCCTGAGCGCTGAGCACCCAGCACCCCAAGCACGGAGCACCCAGGACCCCGAGCACTGAGTACTGAGCACCCAGCACCCTGAGTACTGAGCACCGAGCTCCCCGAGCACTGAGCACCCTGAGTACTGAGCACCCAGCACCCCGATCACAGAGCACACAGCACCCTCAGCACTGAGCACCCAGCACCCCGAGCACTGAGCACCCAGCACCCTGAGTACTGAGCACACTGAGGACTGAGCACCGATCACCCTGAGCACTGAGCACCCAGCACCCTGAGTACTGAGCACCCAGCACCCTGAGTACTGAGCACCGAGCACTCCGAGCACTGAGCACCCAGCACCCTGAGCACTGAGCACCCAGCACCCTGAGTACTGAGCACCCAGCACCCTGAGCACTAAGCACCCAGCACCCTGAGTACTGAGCACCCAGCACCCTGAGCACTGAGCACCCAGCACCCTGAGTACTGAGCACCCAGCACCCCGAGCACTGAGCACCCAGCACCCCGAGCACTGAGCACCCTGAGTACTTTGCACCCAGCAAGCTGAGTACTGAGCACTAAGCACCCAGAGCGCTGAGCACCCAGCACCCCAAGCACGGAGCACCCAGGACCCCGAGCACTGAGTACTGAGCACCCAGCACCCTGAGTACTGAGCACCGAGCTCCCCGAGCACTGAGCACCCTGAGTACTTAGCACCCAGCACCCCGAGCACTGAGCACCCAGCACCCCGAGTACTGAGCACCCAGCACCCCGAGCACTGAGCACCCAGCACCCTGAGCACTGAGCACCCAGCACCCCAAGCACTGAGCACCCAGCACCCCGAGCACTGAGCACCCAGCACCCCGAGTACTGAGCACCCAGCACCCCGAGCACTGAGCACCCAGCACCCTGAGCACTGAGCACCCAGCACCCCAAGCACTGAGCACCCAGCACCCTGAGTACTGAGTACTGAGCACCCTGAGTACTGAGCACCCAGCACCCTGAGCACTGAGCACCCAGCACCCTGAGTACTGAGCACCGAGCACCCTGAGTACTGAGCACACAGCACCCTGAGTACTGAGCACCCAGCAGCAAGAGTACTGAGCACCGAGCATCCTGAGCACTGAGCACCGAGCACCCCGAGCACTGAGCACCCAGCATCCAGAGTACTGAGCACCCAGCACCCTGAGTACTGAGCACCCAGCACCCTGAGCACTGAGCACCCAGCACCCTGAGTACTGAGCACCCAGCACCCAGAGTACTTAGCACCCAGCACCCTGAGCACTGAGCACCCAGCACCCTGAGTACTGAGCACCGAGCACCCTGAGTCATGAGCACCCAGCACCCTGAGTACTGAGCACCCAGCACCCTGTGTACTGAGCACCGAGCACCCCGAGTACTGAGCACCCAGCACCCTGAGCACTGAGCACCCTGCACCCTGAGTACTGAGCACCCAGAACCCTGAGTACTGAGCACCCAGCACCCCGAGCACTGAGCACCCTGAGTACTGAGCACTAAGCACCCTGAGCGCTGAGCACCCAGCACCCCAAGCACGGAGCACCCAGGACCCCGAGCACTGAGTACTGAGCACCCAGCACCCCGATCACAGAGCACACAGCACCCTCAGCACTGAGCACCCAGCACCCCGAGCACTGAGCACCCAGCACCCTGAGTACTGAGCACACTGAGGACTGAGCACCGATCACCCTGAGCACTGAGCACCCAGCACCCTGAGTACTGAGCACCCAGCACCTTGAGTACTGAGCACCCAGCACCCTCTGCACTGAGCACCCAGCACCCTGAGTACTGAGCACCCAGCACCCTGAGTACTGAGCACCCAGCACCCTGAGTACTGAGCACCCAGCACCCTGAGTACTGAGCACCGAGCACCCCGAGTACTGAGAACCCAGCACCCCGAGCACTGAGCAGCCAGCACCCTGAACACTGAGAACCCAGCACCCCAAGCACTGAGCACCCAGCACCCTGAGTACTGAGCACCCAGCAGCTTGAGTACTGAGCACCCAGCACCCTGAACACTGAGCACCCAGCACCCCAAGCACTGAGCACCCAGCACCCTGAGGACTGCGCACCCAGCACCCCGAGCACTGAGCACCCAGCACCCTGAGTACTGAGCACCCAGCACCAAGAGTACTGAGCACCGAGCATCCTGAGCACTGAGCACCGAGCACCCCGAGCACTGAGCACCCAGCACCCTGAGTACTGAGCACCCAGCACCAAGAGTACTGAGCACCGAGCACCCCGAGCACTGAGCACCCAGCACCCTGAGTAATGAGCACTGAGCACCCTGAGCACTGAGCACCCTGAGTACTGAGCACTAAGCACCCAGAGCGCTGAGCACCCAGCACCCCAAGCACGGAGCACCCAGGACCCCGAGCACTGAGTCCTGAGCACCCAGCACCATGACTACTGAGCACCGAGCTCCCCGAGCACTGAGCACCCTGAGTACTGAGCACCCAGCACCCCGATCACAGAGCACCCAGCACACTCAGCACTGAGGACCCAGCACCCCGAGCACTGAGCACCGAGCACCCGGAGTACTGAGCACCCTGAGGACTGAGCACCAATCACCCTGAACACTGAGCACCCAGCACCCTGAGTACTGAGCACCCAGCACCCTGAGTACTGAGCACCGAGCACTCCGAGCACTGAGCACCCAGCACCCTGAGCACTGAGCACCCAGCACCCTGAGTACTGAGCACCCAGCATTCTGAGTACTGAGCACCCAGCACCCCGAGCACTGAGCACCCAGCACCCTGAGCACTGAGCACCCAGCACCCCGAGTACTGAGCACCCAGCACCCTGAGTACTGAGCACCAAGCACCCCGAGCACTGAGCACCCAGCACCCCGAGCACTGAGCACCCAGCACCCCGAGAATGAGCACCCAGCACCCTGAGTACTGAGAACCGAGCACCCTGAGTACTGAGCACCCAGCACCCTGAGCACTGAGCAACCAGCACCCCGAGTACTGAGCTAACAGCACCCCGAGCACTGAGCACCCAGCACCCCAAGAATGAGCACCCAGCACCCTGAGTACTGAGCACCCAGCACCCTGAGTACTGAGCACCCAGCACCCCGAGCACTGAGCACCCTGAGTACTTTGCACCCAGCACCCTGAGTACTGAGCACTAAGCACACAGAGCGCTGAGCACCCAGCACCCCAAGCACGGAGCACCCAGGGCCCCGAGCACTGAGTACTGAGCACCCAGCACCCTGAGTACTGAGCACCGAGCTCCCCGAGCCCTGAGCACCCTGAGTACTGAGCACCCAGCACCCCGATCACAGAGCACCCAGCACCCTCAGCACTGAGCACCGAGCACCCCGAGCACTGAGCACCCCGCACCCTGAGTACTGAGCACACTGAGGACTGAGCACCGATCACCCTGAGCACTGAGCACCCAGCACCCTGAGTACTGAGCACCCAGCACCCTGAGTACTGAGCACCGAGCACCCCGAGTACTGAGCACCCAGCACCCTGAGCACTGAGCAACCAGCACCCCGAGCACTGAGCACGCAGCACCCTGAGTACTGAGCACCCAGCACCCCGAGCCCTGAGCACCCAGCACCCTGAGTACTGAGCACCCTGAGTACTGAGCACCTTGCACCCCGAGCACTGAGCACCCAGCACCCTGAGCACTGAGCACCCTGCACCCTGAGTACTGAGCATCAAGCACCCTGAGCACAGAGCACCCAGCACCCTGAGCACTGAGCACCCAGCACCCTAAGCACTGAGCACCCAGCACCCTGAGTACTGAGCTCCCAACGTACTGAGCATCGAGCACCCCGAGCACTGAGCACCCAGCACCCTGAGTACTGAGCACCCAGCACCCCGAGCACTGAGCACCCAGCACCCTGAGTACTGAGCACCGAGCACCCTGAGTACTGAGCACCCAGCACCCCGAGCACTGAGCATCCAGCACCCCGAGCACTGAGCACTCAGCACTGAGCACCCAGCACCCTGAGTACTGAGCACCCAGCACCCTGAGTACTGAGCACCGAGCACCCCGAGCATTGAGCACCGGGCACCCCGAGCACTGAGCACCCAGCACCCTGAGTACTGAGCACCCAGCACCCTGAGTACTGAGCACTGAGCACACTGAGCACTGAGCAACCAGCACCCTGAGTACTGAGCACCCAGCACCGTGAGTACTGAGTAACCAGCACCCCGAGCACTGAGCACCCAGCACCCTGAGTAATGAGCACCCAGCACCCTGAGTACTGAGCACTGAGCACCCTGAGCACTGAGCACCCAGCACCCTGAGTACTGAGCACCCAGCACCCTGAGCACTGAGCACCCAGCACCCCAAGCACTGAGCACCCAGCACCCTGAGTACTGAGCACCCTGAGTACTGAGCACCCAGCACCCTGAGCACTGAGCACCCAGCACCCTGAGTACTGAGCACCGAGCACCCTGAGCACTGAGCACCCAGCACCCTGAGTACTGAGCACCCAGCACCAAGAGTACTGAGCACCGAGCACCCCGAGCACTGAGCACCCAGCACCCTGAGTAATGAGCACCCAGCACCCCGAGCACTGAGCACCCAGCACCAAGAGTACTGAGCACTGAGCACCCTGAGTACTGAGCACTAAGCACCCTGAGCGCTGAGCACCCAGCACCCCAAGCACGGAGCACCCAGGACCCCGAGCACTGAGTACTGAGCACCCAGCACCCTGAGTACTGAGCACCGAGATCCCCGAGCACTGAGCACCCTGAGTACTGAGTACCCAGCACCCCGATCACAGAGCACCCGGCACACTCAGCACTGAGCACCCAGCACCCCGAGCACTGAGCACCCAGCACCCTGAGTACTGAGCACCCTGAGGACTGAGCACCGATCACCCTGAGCACTGAGCACCCAGCACCCTGAGTACTGAGCACCCAGCACCCTGAGTACTGAGCACCGAGCACTCCGAGCACTGAGCACCCAGCACCCTGAGCACTGAGCACCCAGCACCCTGAGTAATGAGCACCCAGCATCCTGAGCACTGAGCACCCAGCACCCTGAGTACTGAGCACCCAGCACCCTGAGTACTGAGCACCGAGCACTCCGAGCACTGAGCACCCAGGACCCTGAGTACTGAGCACCCAGCACCCTGAGTACTGAGCACCCAGCACCCCGAGCACTGAGCACCCAGCACCCTGAGCACTGAGCACCCAGCACCAAGAGTACTGAGCACCGAGCACCCCGAGCACTGAGCACCCTGAGTACTGAGCACCCAGCACCCCGATCACAGAGCACCCAGCACCCTCAGCACTGAGCACCCAGCACCCCGAGCACTGAGCACCCCGCACCCTGAGTACTGAGCACACTGAGGACTGAGCACCGATCACCCTGAGCACTGAGCACCCAGCACCCTGAGTACTGAGCACCCAGCACCCTGAGTACTGAGCACCGAGCTCCCCGAGCCCTGAGCACCCTGAGTACTGAGCACCCAGCACCCCGATCACAGAGCACCCAGCACCCTCAGCACTGAGC
Source organism: Microtus oregoni (assembly GCF_018167655.1). Lineage (NCBI taxonomy): Eukaryota > Metazoa > Chordata > Mammalia > Rodentia > Cricetidae > Microtus > Microtus oregoni. Next base: position 5,832 of record NW_024544112.1, on the reverse strand, counting down.
ACCGAGCACCCCGAGCACTGAGCACCCCGCACCCTGAGTACTGAGCACACTGAGGACTGAGCACCGATCACCCTGAGCACTGAGCACCCAGCACCCTGAGTACTGAGCACCCAGCACCCTGAGTACTGAGCACCGAGCACCCCGAGTACTGAGCACCCAGCACCCTGAGCACTGAGCAACCAGCACCCCGAGCACTGAGCACGCAGCACCCTGAGTACTGAGCACCCAGCACCCCGAGCCCTGAGCACCCAGCACCCTGAGTACTGAGCACCCTGAGTACTGAGCACCTTGCACCCCGAGCACTGAGCACCCAGCACCCTGAGCACTGAGCACCCTGCACCCTGAGTACTGAGCATCAAGCACCCTGAGCACAGAGCACCCAGCACCCTGAGCACTGAGCACCCAGCACCATAAGCACTGAGCACCCAGCACCCTGAGTACTGAGCTCCCAACGTACTGAGCATCGAGCACCCCGAGCACTGAGCACCCAGCACCCTGAGTACTGAGCACCCAGCACCCCGAGCACTGAGCACCCAGCACCCTGAGTACTGAGCACCGAGCACCCTGAGTACTGAGCACCCAGCACCCCGAGCACTGAGCATCCAGCACCCCGAGCACTGAGCACTCAGCACTGAGCACCCAGCACCCTGAGTACTGAGCACCCAGCACCCTGAGTACTGAGCACCGAGCACCCCGAGCATTGAGCACCGGGCACCCCGAGCACTGAGCACCCAGCACCCTGAGTACTGAGCACCCAGCACCCTGAGTACTGAGCACTGAGCACACTGAGCACTGAGCAACCAGCACCCTGAGTACTGAGCACCCAGCACCGTGAGTACTGAGTAACCAGCACCCCGAGCACTGAGCACCCAGCACCCTGAGTAATGAGCACCCAGCACCCTGAGTACTGAGCACTGAGCACCCTGAGCACTGAGCACCCAGCACCCTGAGTACTGAGCACCCAGCACCCTGAGCACTGAGCACCCAGCACCCCAAGCACTGAGCACCCAGCACCCTGAGTACTGAGCACCCTGAGTACTGAGCACCCAGCACCCTGAGCACTGAGCACCCAGCACCCTGAGTACTGAGCACCGAGCACCCTGAGCACTGAGCACCCAGCACCCTGAGTACTGAGCACCCAGCACCAAGAGTACTGAGCACCGAGCACCCCGAGCACTGAGCACCCAGCACCCTGAGTAATGAGCACCCAGCACCCCGAGCACTGAGCACCCAGCACCAAGAGTACTGAGCACTGAGCACCCTGAGTACTGAGCACTAAGCACCCTGAGCGCTGAGCACCCAGCACCCCAAGCACGGAGCACCCAGGACCCCGAGCACTGAGTACTGAGCACCCAGCACCCTGAGTACTGAGCACCGAGATCCCCGAGCACTGAGCACCCTGAGTACTGAGTACCCAGCACCCCGATCACAGAGCACCCGGCACACTCAGCACTGAGCACCCAGCACCCCGAGCACTGAGCACCCAGCACCCTGAGTACTGAGCACCCTGAGGACTGAGCACCGATCACCCTGAGCACTGAGCACCCAGCACCCTGAGTACTGAGCACCCAGCACCCTGAGTACTGAGCACCGAGCACTCCGAGCACTGAGCACCCAGCACCCTGAGCACTGAGCACCCAGCACCCTGAGTAATGAGCACCCAGCATCCTGAGCACTGAGCACCCAGCACCCTGAGTACTGAGCACCCAGCACCCTGAGTACTGAGCACCGAGCACTCCGAGCACTGAGCACCCAGGACCCTGAGTACTGAGCACCCAGCACCCTGAGTACTGAGCACCCCTGCACCCCGAGCACTGAGCACCCAGCACCCTGAGCACTGAGCACCCAGCACCAAGAGTACTGAGCACCGAGCACCCCGAGCACTGAGCACCCTGAGTACTGAGCACCCAGCACCCCGATCACAGAGCACCCAGCACCCTCAGCACTGAGCACCCAGCACCCCGAGCACTGAGCACCCCGCACCCTGAGTACTGAGCACACTGAGGACTGAGCACCGATCACCCTGAGCACTGAGCACCCAGCACCCTGAGTACTGAGCACCCAGCACCCTGAGTACTGAGCACCGAGCACCCCGAGTACTGAGCACCCAGCACCCTGAGCACTGAGCAGCCAGCACCCTGAGCACTGAGCACCCAGCTCCCCGAGCACTGAGCACCCAGCACACTGAGCACTGAGCACCCAGCTCCCCGAGCACTGAGCACCCAGCACCCTGAGCACTGAGCACCCAGCACCCCGAGTACTGAGCACCCAGCACCCTGAGTACTGAGCACCGAGCACCCCGAGCACTGAGCACCCAGCACCCCGAGCACTGAGAACCCAGCACCCCGAGAATTAGCACCCAGCACCCTGAGTACTGAGAACCGAGTACCCTCAGTACTGAGCACCCAGCACGCTGAGCACTGAGCACCCAGCACCCCGAGTCCTGAGCAAACAGCACACCGAGCACTGAGCACCCAGCACCCCGAGAATGAGCACCCAGCACCCTGAGTACTGAGCACCCAGCACCCTGAGTACTGAGCACCCTGAGGACTGAGCACCGATCACCCTGAGCACTGAGCACCCAGCACCCTGAGTACTGAGCACCCAGCACCCTGAGTACTGAGCACCGAGCACCCCGAGTACTGAGCACCCAGCACCCTGAGCACTGAGCACCTAGCAACCCGAGCACTGAGCACGCAGCACCCTGAGTACTGAGCACCCAGCACTCCGAGCCCTGAGCACACAGCACCCTGAGTACTGAGCACCCTGAGTACTGAGCACCTAGCACCCCGAGCACTGAGCACCCAGCACCCTGAGCACTGAGCACCCTGCACCCTGAGTACTGAGCATCAAGCACCCTGAGCACTGAGCACCCAGCACCCTGAGCACTGAGCACCCAGGACCCTGAGCACTGAGCACCCAGCACCCTGAGTACTGAGCACCCAACCTACTGAGGCATCGAGCACCCCGAGCACTGAGCACCCAGCATCCTGAGTACTGAGCACCGAGCACCCCGAGTACTGAGCACCCAGCACCCTGAGCACTGAGCACCCAGCACCCTGAGTACTGAGCACCGAGAACCCTGAGTACTGAGCACCCAGCACCCTGAGCACTGAGCACCCTGAGTACTGAGCACTAAGCACCCTGAGCGCTGATCACCCAGCACCCCAAGCACGGAGCACCCAGGACACCCAGCACTTAGTACTGAGCACCCAGCACCCTGAGTACTGAGCACCCAGCACCCTGAGTACTGAGCACCCAGCACCCTGAGCACTGAGGACGCAGCACCCTGAGTACTGAGCACCCAGCACCCTGAGTACTGAGCACCCAGCACCCTGAGTACTGAGCACCCAGCACCCTGAGTACTGAGCACCCAGCACCCTGAGTACTGAGCACCCAGCACCCTGAGTACTGAGCACCCAGCACCCTGAGAACTGAGCACGCAGCACCCTGAGTACTGAGCACCCAGCACCCTGAGTACTGAGCACCCAGCACCCTGAGTACTGAGCACCCAGCACCCTGAGTACTGAGCACCCAGCACCCTGAGTACTGAGCACCTGAGCACCCCGAGTACTGAGCACACAGCACCCCGAGCACTAAGCACCCAGCACCCTGAACACTGAGCACCCAGCACCCCAAGCACTGAGCACCCAGCAACCTGAGTACTGAGCACCCAGCACCCTGAGTACTGAGCACCCCAGCACCCTGAGTACTGAGCACCCAGCACCCCGAGCACTGAGCACCCAGCACCCTGAGTACTGAGCACCGAGCACCAAGAGTACTGAGCACCGAGCTTCCTGAGCACTGAGCACCGAGCACCCCCGAGCACTGAGCACCTAGCACCCTGAGTACTGAGCACCCAGAACCAAGAGTACTGAGCACCGAGCACCCCGAGCACTGAGCACCCAGCACCCTGAGTAATGAGCACCCAGCACCCCGAGTACTGAGCACCGAGCACCGTGAGTACTGAGCACCCAGCACCCTGAGTACTGAGCACCCAGCACCCTGAGCACTGAGCACAAAGCACGCTGAGTACTGAGCACTGAGCACCCTGAGTACTGAGCACCAAGGACCCCTGAGCACTGAGCACCCAAACACGCTGAGTACTGAGCACTGAGCACCCTGAGTACTGAGCACCAAGGACCCTGAGCACTGAGCACCCAACACGCTGAGTACTGAGCGCTGAGCACCCTGAGTACTGAGCACCGAGCACCCTGAGTACTGAGCACCCAGCACCCTGAGCACTGAGCAGCCAGCACCATGAGCACTGAGCACCCAGCTCCCCGAGCACTGAGAACCCAGCACCCCGAGAATTAGCACCCAGCACCCCTGAGTACTGAGAACTGAGTACCCTCAGTACTGAGCACCCAGCACGCTGAGCACTGAGCACCCAGCACCCCGAGTACTGAGCAAACAGCACACCGAGCACTGAGCACCCAGCACCCCGAGAATGAGCACCCCAGCACCCTGAGTACTGAGCACCCAGCACCCTGAGTACTGAGCACCCTGAGGACTGAGCACGATCACCCTGAGCACTGAGCACCCAGCACCCTCAGTACTGAGCACCCAGCACCCTGAGTACTGAGCACCGAGCACCCCGAGTACTGAGCACCCAGCACCCTGAGCACTGAGCACCTAGCAACCCGAGCACTGAGCACGCAGCACCCTGAGTACTGAGCACCCAGCACCCAGAGCCCTGAGCACACAGCACCCTGAGTACTGAGCACCCTGAGTACTGAGCACCTAGCACCCCGAGCACTGAGCACCCAGCACCCTGAGCACTGAGCACCCTGCACCCTGAGTACTGAGCATCAGCACCCTGAGCACTGAGCACCCAGCACCCTGAGCACTGAGCACCCAGGACCCTGAGCACTGAGCACCCAGCACCCTGAGTACTGAGCACCCAACCTACTGAGCATCGAGCACCCTGAGCACTGAGTACCCAGCATCCTGAGTACTGAGCACCAAGGACCCTGAGCACTGAGCACCCAGCACGCTGAGTACTGAGCGCTGAGCACCCTGAGTACTGAGCACCGAGCACCCTGAGTACTGAGCACCCAGCACCCTGAGCACTGAGCAGCCAGCACACTGAGCACTGAGCACCCAGCTCCCCGAGCACTGAGCACCCAGCACCCTCAGCACTGAGCACCCAGCACCCCGAGTACTGAGCACCAGCACCCTGAGTACTGAGCACCGAGCACCACCCGAGCACTGAGCACCCAGCACCCCGAGCACTGAGAACACAGCACCCCGAGAATTAGCACCCAGCACCCTGAGTACTGAGAACCGAGTACCCTCAGTACTGAGCACCCAGCACGCTGAGCACTGAGCACCCAGCACCCCGAGTACTGAGCAAACAGCACACTGAGCACTGAGCACCCAGCACCCCCGAGAATGAGCACCCAGCACCCTGAGTACTGAGCTCCCAGCACCCTGAGTACTGAGCAACCTGAGGACTGAGCACCGATCACGCTGAGCACTGAGCACCCAGCACCCTGAGGACTGAGCACCCAGCACCCTGAGTACTGAGCACCGAGCACCCCGAGTACTGAACACCCAGCAACCTGAGCACTGAGCACCTAGCAACCCGAGCACTGAGCACGCAGCACCCCTGAGTACTGAGCACCCAGCACCCCGAGCCCTGAGCACACAGCACCCTGAGTACTGAGCACCCTGAGTACTGAGCACCTAGCACCCCGAGCACTGAGCACCCAGCACCCTGAGCACTGAGCACCCTGCACAATGAGTACTGAGCATCAAGCACCCTGAGCACTGAGCACCCAGCACCCTGAGCACTGAGCACCCAGCACCCTGAGGACTGAGCACCCAGCA
>NW_024544111.1:0-48013 GCF_018167655.1 Microtus oregoni | reverse complement strand
AGTGCTCGGGGTGCAAGGTGCTCAGTACTCAGGGTGCTCAGTACTCAGGGTGCTGGTGCTCAGGGCTCGGGGTGCTGGTGCCTCAGTACTCAGGTGCTGCGTGCTCAGTGCTCGGGGTGCTGGTTGCTCAGTGCTCAGGGTGCTGGTGCTCAGTACTCGGGGTGCTCGGTGCTCAGTACTCAGGGTGCTGGGTGCTCAGTACTCAGGGTGCTGGTGCTCAGTGCTCAGGGTGATCGGTGCTCAGTCCTCAGTGTGCTCAGTACTCAGGGTGCGGGGTGCTCAGTGCTCGGGGTGCTGGGTGCTCAGTGCTGAGGGTGCTGGGTGCTCTGTGATCGGGGTGCTGGGTGCTCAGTACTCAGGGTGCTCAGGGCTCGGGGAGCTCGGTGCTCAGTACTCAGGGTGCTGGGTGCTCAGTACTCAGTGCTCGGGGCCCTGGGTGCTCCGTGCTTGGGGTGCTGGGTGCTCAGCGCTCTGTGTGCTTAGTGCTCAGTACTCAGGGTGCTGGGTGCAAAGTACTCAGGGTGTTCAGTGCTCGGGGTGCTGGGTGCTCAGTACTCAGTGTGCTGGGTGCTCAGTACTCAGGGTGCTGGGTGCTCATTCTTGGGGTGCTGGGTGCTCAGTGCTCGGGGTGCTGTTAGCTCAGTACTCGGGGTGCTGGTTGCTCAGTGCTCAGGGTGCTGGGTGCTCAGTACTCAGGGTGCTCGGTTCTCAGTACTCAGGGTGCTGGGTGCTCATTCTCGGGGTGCTGGGTGCTCAGTGCTCGGGGTGCTGGGTGCTCAGTGCTCGGGGTGCTTGGTGCTCAGTACTCAGGGTGCTGGGTGCTCAGTACTCGGGGTGCTGGGTGCTCAGTGCTCAGGGTGCTGGGTGCTCAGTGCTCGGGGTGCTGGGTGCTCAGTACTCAGAATGCTGGGTGCTCAGTACTCAGGGTGCTGGGTGCTCAGTGCTCAGGGTGCTGGGTGCTCAGTGCTCGGAGTGCTCGGTTCTCAGTACTCAGGGTGCTGGGGTGCTCAGTACTCAGGGTGCTGGGTGCTCAGTGTTCAGGGTGATTGGTGCTCAGTCCTCAGGGTGCTCAGTACTCCGGGTGCTCGGTGCTCAGTGCTCGGGGTGCTGGGTCCTCAGTGCTGAGTGTGCTGGGTGCTCTGTGATCGGGGTGCTGGGTGCTCAGTACTCAGGGTGCTCAGTGCTCGGGGAGCTCGGTGCTCAGTAGTCATGGTGCTGGGTGCTCAGGACTCAGTGCTCGGGGTCCTGGGTGCTCCGTGCTTGGGGTGCTGGGTGCTCAGCGCTCTGGGTGCTTAGTGCTCAGTACTCAGGGTGCTCAGTGCTCAGGGTGCTCAGTGCTCATTACTCAGGGTGCTGGGTGCTCAGTGCTCGGGGTGCTCGGTGCTCAGTACTCTTGGTGCTGGGTGCTCAGTACTCAGGGTGCTGGGTGCTCAGTGCTCGGGGTGCTCGGTGCTCAGTGCTCAGGATGCTCGGTGCTCAGTACTCTTGGTGCTGGGTGCTCAGTACTCAGGGTGCTGGGTGCTCAGTGCTCGGGGTGCTGGGTGCGCAGTCCTCAGGGTGCTGGGTGCTCAGTGCTTGGGGTGCTGGGTGCTCAGTGTTCAGGGTGCTGGGTGCTCAGTACTCAAGCTGCTGGGTGCTCAGTACTCAGGGTGCTGGGTGCTCAGTGCTTGGGGTGCTGGGTTCTCAGTGTTCAGGGTGCTGGCTGCTCAGTGCTCGGGGTGCTGGGTTCTCAGTACTCGGGGTGCTCGGTGCTCAGTACTCAGGGTGCTGGGTGCTCAGTACTCAGGGTGCTGGGTGCTCAGTACTCAGGGTGCTGGGTGCTCAGTACTCAGGGTGCTGGGTGCTCAGTGCAGAGGGTGCTGGGTGCTCAGTACTCAAGGTGCTGGGTGCTCAGTACTCAGGGTGCTGGGTGCTCAGTGCTCAGGGTGATCGGTGCTCAGTCCTCAGTGTGCTCAGTACTCAGGGTGCTGGGTGCTCAGTGCTCGGGGTGCTGGGTGCTCAGTGCTGAGGGTGCTGTGTGCTCTGTGATCGGGGTGCTGGGTGCTCAGTACTCAGTGCTCGGGGTCCTGGGTGCTCCGTGCTTGGGGTGCTGGGTGCTCAGCGCTCAGGGTGCTTAGTGCTCAGTACTCAGGGTGCTCAGTGCTCGGGGTGCTGGGTGCTCAGTACTCAGGGTTCTGGGTGCTCAGTACTCAGGGTGCAGGGTGCTCAGTGCTCAGGGTGCTGGGTGCTCAGTACTCGGGGTGCTCGGTGCTCAGTACACAGGGTGCTGGGTGCTCAGTACTCAGGGTGCTGGGTGCTCATGACTCAGGGTGCTCGGTGCTCAGTACTCAGGGTGCTGGGTGCTCAGTGCTCAGGGTGCTGGGTGCTAAGTACTCTGGGTGCTGGGTGCTCAGTACTCAGGGTGCTGGGTGCTCAGTGCTCAGGGTGCTGGGTGCTCAGTACTCAGGGTGCTGGGTGCTCAGTACTCTGGATGCTGGGTGCTCAGTGCTCGGGGTGCTCGGTGCTCAGTGCTCAGGATGCTCGGTGCTCAGTACTCTTGCTGCTGGGTGCTCAGTACTCAGGGTGCTGTGTGCTCAGTACTCAGGGTGCTCGGTGCTCAGTACTCAGGGTGCTGGGTGCTCAGTGCTCAGGGTGCTGGGTGCTCAGTACTCAGGGTGCTCAGTACTCAGTACTCAGGGTGCTGGGTGCTCAGTGCTTGGGGTGCTGGGTGCTCAGTGCTCAGGGTGCTGGGTGCTCAGTGCTCGGGGTGCTGGGTGCTCAGTACTCGGGGTGCTGGGTGCTCAGTGCTCGGGGTGCTGGGTGCTCAGTGCTTGGGGTGCTGGGTGCTCAGTGCTCAGGGTGCTGGGTGCTCAGTGCTCGGGGTGCTGGGTGCTCAGTACTCGGGGTGCTGGGTGCTCAGTGCTCGGGGTGCTGGGTGCTAAGTACTCAGGGTGCTCAGTGCTCGGGGAGCTCGGTGCTCAGTACTCAGGGTGCTGGGTGCTCAGTACTCAGTGCTCGGGGTCCTGGGTGCTCCGTGCTTGGGGTGCTGGGTGCTCAGCGCTCTGGGTGCTTAGTGCTCAGTACTCAGCTTGCTGGGTGCAAAGTACTCAGGGTGCTCAGTGCTCGGGGTGCTGGGTGCTCAGTGCTCGGGGTGCTGGGTGCTCAGTACTCAGGGTGCTGGGTGCTCAGTGCTCAGGGTGCTGGGTGCTCAGTACTCAGGGTGCTGGGTGCTTAGTGCTCAGGGTGCTGGGTGCTCAGTACTCAGGGTGCTGGGTGCTCAGTGCTCAGGGTGCTGGGTGCTCAGTGCTCGGAGTGCTCGGTGCTCAGTACTCAGGGTGCTGGGTGCTCAGTACTCAGGGTGCTGGGTGCTCAGTGCTCAGGGTGATCGGTGCTCAGTCCTCAGTGTGCTCAGTACTCAGGGTGCTGGGTGCTCAGTGCTCGGGGTGCTGGGTGCTCAGTGCTGAGGGTGCTGTGTGCTCTGTGATCGGGGTGCTGGGTGCTCAGTACTCAGGGTGCTCAGTGCTCGGGGAGCTCGGTGCTCAGTACTCAGGGTGCTGGGTGCTCAGTACTCAGTGCTCGGGGTCCTGGGTGCTCCGTGCTTGGGGTGCTGGGTGCTCAGCGCTCAGGGTGCTTATTGCTCAGTACTCAGGGTGCTCAGTGCTCAGGGTGCTGGGTGCTCAGTACTCAGGGTTCTGGGTGCTCAGTACTCAGGGTGCTGGGTGCTCAGTGCTCAGGGTGCTGGGTGCTCAGTACTCGGGGTGCTCGGTGCTCAGTACACAGGGTGCTGGGTGCTCAGTACTCAGGGTGCTGGGTGCTCAGTACTCAGGGTGCTGGGTGCTCAGTGCTCAGGGTGCTGGGTGCTCAGTACTCACGGTGCTGGGTGCTCAGTTCTCAGGGTGATGGGTGCTCAGTACTCAGGGTGCTCAGTACTCATGGTGCTGGGTGCTCAGTGCTCGGGGTGCTGGGTGCTCATTACTCAGGGTGCTCAGTACTCAGGGTGCTGGGTGCTCAGTGCTCGGGTTGCTGGGTGCTCAGTGCTCAGGGTGCTGGGTGCTCAGTCCTCAGGGTGCTCAGTGCTCAGGGTGCTGGGTGCTCAGTGCTCGGGGTGCTCGGTGTTCAGTACTCAGGGTGCTGAGTGCTCAGTACTCAGGGTGCTGGGTGCTCAGTACTCAGGGTGCTGGGTGCTCAGTGCTCGGGGTGCAGGGTGCTCAGTGCTCAGGGTGCTGGCTGCTCAGTGCTCAGGGTGCGGGGTGCTCAGTACTCAGGGTGCTCGGTGCTCAGTACTCAGGGTGCTCAGCGCTCAGTACTCAGCGTGCTGGGTGCTCAGTGCTCAGGGTCCTTGGTGCTCAGTACTCAGGGTGCTCAGTGCTCAGTTCTCAGCGTGCTTTGTGCTCAGTGCTCAGGGTGCTGGGTGCTCAGTACTCAGGGTGCTGGGTGCTCAGTAGTCACGGTGCTGGGTGCTCAGTACTCGGGGTGCTGGGTGCTCGTTACTCAGGGTGCTGTGTGCTCAGTGCTCGGGGTGCTCGGTGCTCAGTACTCTTGGTGCTGGGTGCTCAGTGCTCAGGGTGCTGGGTGTTCAGTGCTCGGGGTGCTGGGTGCTCAGTACTCAGGGTGCTGGGTGCTCAGTACTCAGGGTGCTGGGTGCTCAGTACTCAGGATGCTGGGTGCTCAGTACTCAGGGTGCTGGGTGCTCAGTACTCAGGGTGCTGGGTGCTCAGTACTCAGGGTGCTGGGTGCTCAGTACTCAGGGTGCTGGGTGCTCAGTGCTCAGGGTGCTGGGTGTTCAGTGCTCGGAGTGCTCGGTGCTCAGTACTCAGGGTGCTGGGTGCTCAGTACTCAGGGTGCTGGGTGCTCAGTGCTCAGGGTGATCGGTGCTCAGTCCTCAGGGTGCTCAGTACTCAGGGTGCTGGGTGCTCAGTGCTCGGGGTGCTGGGTGCTCAGTGCTGAGTGTGCTGGGTGCTCTGTGATCGGGGTGCTGGGTACTCAGTACTCAGGGTGCTCAGTGCTTGGGGAGCTCGGTGCTCAGTACTCAGGGTTCTGGGTGCTCAGTACTCACGGTGCTGGGTGCTCAGTACTCGGGGTGGTGGGTGCTCATTACTCAGGGTGCTCGGTGCTCAGTACTCTTGGTGCTGGGTGCTCAGTACTCAGGGTGCTGGGTGCTCAGTACTCAGGGTGCTGGGTGCTCAGTACTCAGGGTGCTGGGTGCTCAGTGCTCAGCGTGCTGGGTGCTCAATGCTCGGAGTGCTCGGTGCTCAGTACTCAGGGTGCTGGGTGCTCAGTACTCAGGGTGCTGGGTGCTCAGTGTTCAGGGTGATCGGTGCTCAGTCCTCAGGGTGCTCAGTACTCAGGGTGCTTGGTGCTCAGTGCTCGGGGTGCTGGGTCCTCAGTGCTGAGTGTGCTGGGTGCTCTGTGATCGGGGTGCTGGGTGCTCAGTACTCAGGGTGCTCAGTGCTCGGGGAGCTCGGTGCTCAGTACTCAGGGTGCTGGGTGCTCAGTACTCAGGATGCTGGGTGCTCAGTACTCCGGGTGCTCAGTGCTCGGGGTGCTGCGTGCTCAGTACTCAGGGTGCTGTGTGCTCAGTACTCAGGGTGCTGGGTGCTCAGTGCTCAGGGTGCTTGGTGCTCAGTACTCGGGGTGCTCGGTGCTCAGTACTCAGGGTGCTGGGTGCTCAGTACTCAGGGTGCTGGGTGCTCAGTACTCAGGGTGCTCGGTGCTCAGTACTCAGGGTGCTGGGTGCTCAGTGCTCAGGGTGCTGGGTGGTAAGTTCTCAGTGTGCTGGGTGCTCAGTACTCAGGGTGCTGGGTGCTCAGTGCTCAGGGTGCTGGGTGCTCAGTACTCAGGGTGCTGGGTGCTCAGTGCTCAGGGTGCTGGGTGCTCAGTACTCAGGGTGCTCAGTACTCAGGGTGCTGGGTGCTCAGTACTCAGGGTGCTCAGTACTCAGGGTCCTGGGTGCTCAGTGCTCGGGGTGCTGGGTGGTCAGTACTCAGGGTGCTAAGTACTCAGGGTGCTGGGTGCTCAGTGCTCGGGTTGCTCGGTGCTCAGTGCTCAGGGTGATCGGTGCTCAGTACTCAGGATGCTGGGTGCTCAGTACTCAGCGTGCTGGGTGCTCAGTCCTCAGGGTGCTCAGTACTCAGCGTGCTGGGTGCTCAGTGCTCAGGGTCCTTGGTGTTCAGTACTCAGGGTGCTCAGTGCTCAGTACTCAGCGTGCTTTGTGCTCAGTGCTCAGGGTGCTGGGTGCTCAGTACTCAGGGTGCTGGGTGCTCAGTACTCACGGTGCTGGGTGCTCAGTACTCAGGGTGCTGGGTGCTCATTACTCAGGGTGCTGGGTGCTCAGTGCTCAGGGTGCTCGGTGCTCAGTACTCTTGGGGCTGGGTGCTCAGTACTCAGGATGCTGGGTGCTCAGTGCTCGGGGTGCTCGGTGCTCAGTGCTCAGGATGCTCGGTGCTCAGTACTCTTGCTGCTGGGTGCTCAGTACTCAGGGTGCTGTGTGCTCAGTACTCAGGGTGCTCGGTGCTCAGTACTCAGGGTGCTAGGTGCTCAGTGCTCAGGGTGCTGGGTGCTCAGTACTCAGGGTGCTCAGTACTCAGTACTCAGCGTGCTGGGTGCTCAGTGCTTGGGGTGCTGGGTGCTCAGTGCTCAGGGTGCTGGGTGCTCAGTGCTCGGGGTGCTGGGTGCTCAGTACTCGGGGTGCTGGGTGCTCAGTGCTCGGGGTGCTGGGTGCTCAGTGCTTGGGGTGCTGGGTGCTCAGTGCTCAGGGTGCTGGGTGCTCAGTGCTCGGGGTGCTGGGTGCTCAGTACTCGGGGTGCTGGGTGCTCAGTGCTCGGGGTGCTGGGTGCTAAGTACTCAGGGTGCTCAGTGCTCGGGGAGCTCGGTGCTCAGTACTCAGGGTGCTGGGTGCTCAGTACTCAGTGCTCGGGGTCCTGGGTGCTCCGTGCTTGGGGTGCTGGGTGCTCAGCGCTCTGGGTGCTTAGTGCTCAGTACTCAGGGTGCTGGGTGCAAAGTACTCAGGGTGCTCAGTGCTCGGGGTGCTGGGTGCTCAGTGCTCGGGGTGCTGGGTGCTCAGTACTCGGGGTGGTGGGTGCTCATTACTCAGGGTGCTCGGTGCTCAGTACTCTTGGTGCTGGGTGCTCAGTACTCAGGGTGCTGGGTGCTCAGTACTCAGGGTGCTGGGTGCTCAGTACTCAGGGTGCTGGGTGCTCAGTGCTCAGCGTGCTGGGTGCTCAATGCTCGGAGTGCTCGGTGCTCAGTACTCAGGGTGCTGGGTGCTCAGTACTCAGGGTGCTGGGTGCTCAGTGTTCAGGGTGATCGGTGCTCAGTCCTCAGGGTGCTCAGTACTCAGGGTGCTTGGTGCTCAGTGCTCGGGGTGCTGGGTCCTCAGTGCTGAGTGTGCTGGGTGCTCTGTGATCGGGGTGCTGGGTGCTCAGTACTCAGGGTGCTCAGTGCTCGGGGAGCTCGGTGCTCAGTACTCAGGGTGCTGGGTGCTCAGTACTCAGGATGCTGGGTGCTCAGTACTCAGGGTGCTCAGTGCTCGGGGTGCTGCGTGCTCAGTACTCAGGGTGCTGTGTGCTCAGTACTCAGGGTGCTGGGTGCTCAGTGCTCAGGGTGCTTGGTGCTCAGTACTCGGGGTGCTCGGTGCTCAGTACTCAGGGTGCTGGGTGCTCAGTACTCAGGGTGCTGGGTGCTCAGTACTCAGGGTGCTCGGTGCTCAGTACTCAGGGTGCTGGGTGCTCAGTGCTCAGGGTGCTGGGTGGTAAGTTCTCAGTGTGCTGGGTGCTCAGTACTCAGGGTGCTGGGTGCTCAGTGCTCAGGGTGCTGGGTGCTCAGTACTCAGGGTGCTGGGTGCTCAGTGCTCAGGGTGCTGGGTGCTCAGTACTCAGGGTGCTCAGTACTCAGGGTGCTGGGTGCTCAGTACTCAGGGTGCTCAGTACTCAGGGTCCTGGGTGCTCAGTGCTCGGGGTGCTGGGTGGTCAGTACTCAGGGTGCTAAGTACTCAGGGTGCTGGGTGCTCAGTGCTCGGGTTGCTCGGTGCTCAGTGCTCAGGGTGATCGGTGCTCAGTACTCAGGATGCTGGGTGCTCAGTACTCAGCGTGCTGGGTGCTCAGTCCTCAGGGTGCTCAGTACTCAGCGTGCTGGGTGCTCAGTGCTCAGGGTCCTTGGTGTTCAGTACTCAGGGTGCTCAGTGCTCAGTACTCAGCGTGCTTTGTGCTCAGTGCTCAGGGTGCTGGGTGCTCAGTACTCAGGGTGCTGGGTGCTCAGTACTCACGGTGCTGGGTGCTCAGTACTCAGGGTGCTGGGTGCTCATTACTCAGGGTGCTGGGTGCTCAGTGCTCAGGGTGCTCGGTGCTCAGTACTCTTGGGGCTGGGTGCTCAGTACTCAGGATGCTGGGTGCTCAGTGCTCGGGGTGCTCGGTGCTCAGTGCTCAGGATGCTCGGTGCTCAGTACTCTTGCTGCTGGGTGCTCAGTACTCAGGGTGCTGTGTGCTCAGTACTCAGGGTGCTCGGTGCTCAGTACTCAGGGTGCTAGGTGCTCAGTGCTCAGGGTGCTGGGTGCTCAGTACTCAGGGTGCTCAGTACTCAGTACTCAGCGTGCTGGGTGCTCAGTGCTTGGGGTGCTGGGTGCTCAGTGCTCAGGGTGCTGGGTGCTCAGTGCTCGGGGTGCTGGGTGCTCAGTACTCGGGGTGCTGGGTGCTCAGTGCTCGGGGTGCTGGGTGCTCAGTGCTTGGGGTGCTGGGTGCTCAGTGCTCAGGGTGCTGGGTGCTCAGTGCTCGGGGTGCTGGGTGCTCAGTACTCGGGGTGCTGGGTGCTCAGTGCTCGGGGTGCTGGGTGCTAAGTACTCAGGGTGCTCAGTGCTCGGGGAGCTCGGTGCTCAGTACTCAGGGTGCTGGGTGCTCAGTACTCAGTGCTCGGGGTCCTGGGTGCTCCGTGCTTGGGGTGCTGGGTGCTCAGCGCTCTGGGTGCTTAGTGCTCAGTACTCAGGGTGCTGGGTGCAAAGTACTCAGGGTGCTCAGTGCTCGGGGTGCTGGGTGCTCAGTGCTCGGGGTGCTGGGTGCTCAGTACTCAGGGTGCTGGGTGCTCAGTGCTCAGGGTGCTGGGTGCTCAGTACTCAGGGTGCTGGGTGCTCAGTGCTCAGGGTGCTGGGTGCTCAGTACTCAGGGTGCTGGGTGCTCAGTGCTCAGGGTGCTGGGTGCTCAGTGCTCGGAGTGCTCGGTGCTCAGTACTCAGGGTGCTGGGTGCTCAGTACTCAGGGTGCTGGGTGCTCAGTGCTCAGGGTGATCGGTGCTCAGTCCTCAGTGTGCTCAGTACTCAGGGTGCTGGGTGCTCAGTGCTCGGGGTGCTGGGTGCTCAGTGCTGAGGGTGCTGTGTGCTCTGTGATCGGGGTGCTGGGTGCTCAGTACTCAGGGTGCTCAGTGCTCGGGGAGCTCGGTGCTCAGTACTCAGGGTGCTGGGTGCTCAGTACTCAGTGCTCGGGGTCCTGGGTGCTCCGTGCTTGGGGTGCTGGGTACTCAGCGCTCAGGGTGCTTAGTGCTCAGTACTCAGGGTGCTCAGTGCTCGGGGTGCTGGGTGCTCAGTACTCAGGGTTCTGGGTGCTCAGTACTCAGGGTGCTGGGTGCTCAGTGCTCAGGGTGCTGGGTGCTCAGTACTCGGGGTGCTCGGTGCTCAGTACACAGGGTGCTGGGTGCTCAGTACTCAGGGTGCTGGGTGCTCAGTGCTCAGGGTGCTGGGTGCTCAGTACTCACGGTGCTGGGTGCTCAGTTCTCAGGGTGATGGGTGCTCAGTACTCAGGGTGCTCAGTACTCAGGGTGCTGGGTGCTCAGTGCTCGGGGTGCTGGGTGCTCATTACTCAGGGTGCTCAGTACTCAGGGTGCTGGGTGCTCAGTGCTCGGGTTGCTGGGTGCTCAGTGCTCAGGGTGCTGGGTGCTCAGTCCTCAGGGTGCTCAGTGCTCAGGGTGCTGGGTGCTCAGTGCTCGGGGTGCTCGGTGTTCAGTACTCAGGGTGCTGAGTGCTCAGTACTCAGGGTGCTGGGTGCTCAGTACTCAGGGTGCTGGGTGCTCAGTGCTCCGGGTGCTGGGTGCTCAGTGCTCAGGGTGCTGGCTGCTCAGTGCTCAGGGTGCGGGGTGCTCAGTACTCAGGGTGCTCGGTGCTCAGTACTCAGGGTGCTCAGCGCTCAGTACTCAGCGTGCTGGGTGCTCAGTGCTCAGGGTCCTTGGTGCTCAGTACTCAGGGTGCTCAGTGCTCAGTTCTCAGCGTGCTTTGTGCTCAGTGCTCAGGGTGCTGGGTGCTCAGTACTCAGGGTGCTGGGTGCTCAGTAGTCACGGTGCTGGGTGCTCAGTACTCGGGGTGCTGGGTGCTCGTTACTCAGGGTGCTGTGTGCTCAGTGCTCGGGGTGCTCGGTGCTCAGTACTCTTGGTGCTGGGTGCTCAGTGCTCAGGGTGCTGGGTGTTCAGTGCTCGGGGTGCTGGGTGCTCAGTACTCAGGGTGCTGGGTGCTCAGTACTCAGGATGCTGGGTGCTCAGTATTCAGGGTGCTGGGTGCTCAGTACTCAGGGTGCTGGGTGCTCAGTACTCAGGGTGCTGGGTGCTCAGTACTCAGGGTGCTGGGTGCTCAGTGCTCAGGGTGCTGGGTGTTCAGTGCTCGGAGTGCTCGGTGCTCAGTACTCAGGGTGCTGGGTGCTCAGTACTCAGGGTGCTGGGTGCTCAGTGCTCAGGGTGATCGGTGCTCAGTCCTCAGGGTGCTCAGTACTCAGGGTGCTGTGTGCTCAGTGCTCGGGGTGCTGGGTGCTCAGTGCTGAGTGTGCTGGGTGCTCTGTGATCGGGGTGCTGGGTACTCAGTACTCAGGGTGCTCAGTGCTCGGGGAGCTCGGTGCTCAGTACTCAGGGTGCTGGGTGCTCAGTACTCACGGTGCTGGGTGCTCAGTACTCGGGGTGGTGGGTGCTCATTACTCAGGGTGCTCGGTGCTCAGTACTCTTGGTGCTGGGTGCTCAGTACTCAGGGTGCTGGGTGCTCAGTACTCAGGGTGCTGGGTGCTCAGTACTCAGGGTGCTGGGTGCTCAGTGCTCAGGGTGCTGGGTGCTCAATGCTCGGAGTGCTCGGTGCTCAGTACTCAGGGTGCTGGGTGCTCAGTACTCAGGGTGCTGGGTGCTCAGTGTTCAGGGTGATCGGTGCTCAGTCCTCAGGGTGCTCAGTACTCAGGGTGCTTGGTGCTCAGTGCTCGGGGTGCTGGGTCCTCAGTGCTGAGTGTGCTGGGTGCTCTGTGATCGGGGTGCTGGGTGCTCAGTACTCAGGGTGCTCAGTGCTCGGGGAGCTCGGTGCTCAGTACTCAGGGTGCTGGGTGCTCAGTACTCAGGGTGCTGGGTGCTCAGTACTCAGGGTGCTCAACTGCTCGGGGTGCTGCGTGCTCAGTACTCAGGGTGCTGGGTGCTCAGTACTCAGGGTGCTGGGTGCTCAGTGCTCAGGGTGCTTGGTGCTCAGTACTCGGGGTGCTCGGTGCTCAGTACTCAGGGTGCTGGGTGCTCAGTACTCAGGGTGCTGGGTGCTCAGTACTCAGGGTGCTCGGTGCTCAGTACTCAGGGTGCTGGGTGCTCAGTGCTCAGGGTGCTGGGTGGTAAGTTCTCAGTGTGCTGGGTGCTCAGTACTCAGGGTGCTGGGTGCTCAGTGCTCAGGGTGCTGGGTGCTCAGTACTCAGGGTGCTGGGTGCTCAGTGCTCAGGGTGCTGGGTGCTCAGTACTCAGGGTGCTCAGTACTCAGGGTGCTGGGTGCTCAGTACTCAGGGTGCTCAGTACTCAGGGTCCTGGGTGCTCAGTGCTCGGGGTGCTTGGTGGTCAGTACTCAGGGTGCTAAGTACTCAGGGTGCTGGGTGCTCAGTGCTCGGGTTGCTCGGTGCTCAGTGCTCAGGGTGATCGGTGCTCAGTACTCAGGATGCTGGGTGCTCAGTACTCAGCGTGCTGGTTGCTCAGTCCTCAGGGTGCTCAGTGCTCAGGGTGCTGGGTGCTCAGTGTTCGGGGTGCTCGGTGCTCAGTACTCAGGGTGCTGAGTGCTCAGTACTCATGGTGCTGGGTGCTCATTACTCAGGGTGCTGGGTGCTCAGTGCTCGGGGAGCTGGGTGCTCAGTGCTCAGGGTGCTGGCTGCTCAGTGCTCAGGGTGCTGGGTGCTCAGTACTCAGGGTGCTCGGTGCTCAGTACTCAGGGTGCTCAGCGCTCAGTACTCAGCGTGCTGGGTGCTCAGTGCTCAGGGTCCATGGTGTTCAGTACTCAGGGTGCTCAGTGCTCAGTACTCAGCGTGCTTTGTGCTCAGTGCTCAGGGTGCTGGGTGCTCAGTACTCAGGGTGCTGGGTGCTCAGTGCTCGGGGTGCTCGGTGCTCAGTACTCTTGGGGCTGGGTGCTCAGTACTCAGGATGCTGGGTGCTCAGTGCTCGGGGTGCTCGGTGCTCAGTGCTCAGGATGCTCGGTGCTCAGTACTCTTGCTGCTGGGTGCTCAGTACTCAGGGTGCTGTGTGCTCAGTACTCAGGGTGCTCGGTGCTCAGTACTCAGGGTGCTGGGTGCTCAGTGCTCAGGGTGCTGGGTGCTCAGTACTCAGGGTGCTCAGTACTCAGTACTCAGCGTGCTGGGTGCTCAGTGCTTGGGGTGCTGGGTGCTCAGTGCTCAGGGTGCTGGGTGCTCAGTGCTCGGGGTGCTGGGTGCTCAGTACTCGGGGTGCTGGGTGCTCAGTGCTCGGGGTGCTGGGTGCTCAGTGCTTGGGGTGCTGGGTGCTCAGTGCTCAGGGTGCTGGGTGCTCAGTGCTCGGGGTGCTGGGTGCTCAGTACTCGGGGTGCTGGGTGCTCAGTGCTCGGGGTGCTGGGTGCTAAGTACTCAGGGTGCTCAGTGCTCGGGGAGCTCGGTGCTCAGTACTCAGGGTGCTGGGTGCTCAGTACTCAGTGCTCGGGGTCCTGGGTGCTCCGTGCTTGGGGTGCTGGGTGCTCAGCGCTCTGGGTGCTTAGTGCTCAGTACTCAGGGTGCTGGGTGCAAAGTACTCAGGGTGCTCAGTGCTCGGGGTACTGGGTGCTCAGTGCTCGGGTTCCTGGGTGCTCAGTACTCAGGGTGCTGGGTGCTCAGTGCTCAGGGTGCTGGGTGCTCAGTACTCAGGGTGCTGGGTGCTCAGTGCTCAGGGTGCTGGGTGCTCAGTACTCAGGGTGCTGGGTGCTCAGTGCTCAGTGTGCTGGGTGCTCAGTGCTCGGAGTGCTCGGTGCTCAGTACTCAGGGTGCTGGGTGCTCAGTACTCAGGGTGCTGGGTGCTCAGTGCTCGGGGTGCTGGGTGCTCAGTGCTGAGGGTGCTGTGTGCTCTGTGATCGGGGTGCTGGGTGCTCAGTACTCAGGGTGCTCAGTGCTCGGGGAGCTCGGTGCTCAGTACTCAGGGTGCTGGGTGCTCAGTACTCAGTGCTCGGGGTCCTGGGTGCTCCGTGCTTGGGGTGCTGGGTGCTCAGCGCTCAGGGTGCTTAGTGCTCAGTACTCAGGGTGCTCAGTGCTCGGGGTGCTGGGTGCTCAGTACTCAGGGTTCTGGGTGCTCAGTACTCAGGGTGCTGGGTGCTCAGTGCTCAGGGTGCTGGGTGCTCAGTACTCGGGGTGCTCGGTGCTCAGTACACATGGTGCTGGGTGCTCAGTACTCAGGGTGCTGGGTGCTCAGTACTCAGGTTGCTGGGTGCTCAGTGCTCAGGGTGCTGGGTGCTCAGTACTCACGGTGCTGGGTGCTCAGTTCTCAGGGTGATGGGTGCTCAGTACTCAGGGTGCTCAGTACTCAGGGTGCTGGGTGCTCAGTGCTCGGGGTGCTGGGTCCTCATTACTCAGGGTGCTCAGTACTCAGGGTGCTGGGTGCTCAGTGCTCGGGTTGCTGGGTGCTCAGTGCTCAGGGTGCTGGGTGCTCAGTCCTCAGGGTGCTCAGTGCTCAGGGTGCTGGGTGCTCAGTGCTCGGGGTGCTCGGTGTTCAGTACTCAGGGTGCTGAGTGCTCAGTACTCAGGGTGATGGGTGCTCAGTACTCAGGGTGCTGGGTGCTCAGTGCTCGGGGTGCTGGGTGCTCAGTGCTCAGGGTGCTGGCTGCTCAGTGCTCAGGGTGCGGGGTGCTCAGTACTCAGGGTGCTCGGTGCTCAGTACTCAGGGTGCTCAGCGCTCAGTACTCAGCGTGCTGGGTGCTCAGTGCTCAGGGTCCTTGGTGCTCAGTACTCAGGGTGCTCAGTGCTCAGTTCTCAGCGTGCTTTGTGCTCAGTGCTCAGGGTGCTGGGTGCTCAGTACTCAGGGTGCTGGGTGCTCAGTAGTCACGGTGCTGGGTGCTCAGTACTCGGGGTGCTGGGTGCTCGTTACTCAGGGTGCTGTGTGCTCAGTGCTCGGGGTGCTCGGTGCTCAGTACTCTTGGTGCTGGGTGCTCAGTGCTCAGGGTGCTGGGTGTTCAGTGCTCAGGGTGCTGGGTGCTCAGTACTCAGGGTGCTGGGTGCTCAGTACTCAGGGTGCTGGGTGCTCAGTACTCAGGATGCTGGGTGCTCAGTACTCAGGGTGCTGGGTGCTCAGTACTCAGGGTGCTGGGTGCTCAGTACTCAGGGTGCTGGGTGCTCAGTACTCAGGGTGCTGGGTGCTCAGTGCTCAGCGTGCTGGGTGCTCAATGCTCGGAGTGCTCGGTGCTCAGTACTCAGGGTGCTGGGTGCTCAGTACTCAGGGTGCTGGGTGCTCAGTGTTCAGGGTGATCGGTGCTCAGTCCTCAGGGTGCTCAGTACTCAGGGTGCTCGGTGCTCAGTGCTCGGGGTGCTGGGTCCTCAGTGCTGAGTGTGCTGGGTGCTCTGTGATCGGGGTGCTGGGTGCTCAGTACTCAGGGTGCTCAGTGCTCGGGGAGCTCGGTGCTCAGTACTCAGGGTGCTGGGTGCTCAGTACTCAGTGCTCGGGGTCCTGGGTGCTCCGTGCTTGGGGTGCTGGGTGCTCAGCGCTCTGGGTGTTTAGTGCTCAGTACTCAGGGTGCTCAGTGCTCGGGGTGCTGCGTGCTCAGTACTCAGGGTGCTGGGTGCTCAGTACTCAGGGTGCTGGGTGCTCAGTGCTCAGGGTGCTGGGTGCTCAGTACTCGGGGTGCTCGGTGCTCAGTACTCAGGGTGCTGGGTGCTCAGTACTCGGGGTGCTGGGTGCTCAGTACTCAGGGTGCTCGGTGCTCAGTACTCAGGGTGCTGGGTGCTCAGTGCTCAGGGTGCTGGGTGCTAAGTTCTCAGGGTGCTGGGTGCTCAGTACTCAGGGTGCTGGGTGCTCAGTGCTCAGGGTGCTGGGTGCTCAGTACTCAGGGTGCTGGGTGCTCATTCTCGGGGTGCTGGGTGCTCAGTGCTCGGGGTGCTGGGTGCTCAGTGCTCGGGTTGCTCGGTGCTCAGTACTCAGGGTGCTGGGTGCTCAGTACTCGGGGTGCTGGGTGCTCAGTGCTCGGGGTGCTGGTTGCTCAGTACTCACGGTGCTGGGTGCTCAGTACTCGGGGTGCTGGGTGCTCATTACTCAGGGTGCTGGGTGCTCAGTGCTCAGGGTGCTCAGTGCTCAGTACTCAGGGTGCTGGGTGCTCAGTAGTCAGGGTGCTGGGTGCTCAGTGCTGGGTGCTCAGTGCTCGGGGTGCTGGATGCTCAGTGCTCGGGGTGCTGGGTGCTCAGTACTCAGGGTGCTCGGTGCTCAGTACTCAGGGTGCTGGGTGCTCAGTGCTCGGGGTGCTGGGTGCTCAGTACACAGGGTGCTGGGTGCTCAGTGCTCGGGGTGCTCGATGCTCAGTACGTTGGGTGCTCAGTACTCAGGGTGCTGGGTGCTCAGTGCTCAGGCTGCTGGGTGATCAGTGCTCAGGGTGCTGGGTGCTCAGTGCTCGGGGTGCTAGGTGCTCAGTACTCAGGGTGCTAAGTACTCAGGGTGCTGGGTGCTCAGGGCTCGGGGTGCTGGGTGCTCAGTACTCAGGGCGCTGCGTGCTCAGTGCTCGGGGTGCTGGGTGCTCAGTGCTCAGGGTGCTGGGTGCTCAGTATTCGGGGTGCTCAGTGCTCAGTACTCAGGGTGCTGGGTGCTCAGTACTCAGGGTGCTGGGTGCTCAGTGCTCAGTGTGATCGGTGCTCAGTCCTCAGGGTGCTCAGTACTCAGGGTGCTGGGTGCTCAGTGCTCGGGGTGCTGGGTGCTCAGTGCTGAGGGTGCTGGGTGCTCTGTGATCGGGGTGCTGGGTGCTCAGTACTCAGGGTGCTCAGGGCTCGGGGAGCTCGGTGCTCAGTACTCAGGGTGCTGGGTGCTCAGTACTCAGTGCTCGGGGTCCTGGGTGCTCCGTGCTTGGGGTGCTGGGTGCTCAGCGCTCTGTGTGCTTAGTGCTCAGTACTCAGGGTGCTGGGTGCAAAGTACTCAGGGTGCTCAGTGCTCGGGGTGCTGGGTGCTCAGTACTCAGGGTGCTGGGTGCTCAGTACTCAGGGTGCTGGGTGCTCATTCTCGGGGTGCTGGGTGCTCAGTGCTCGGGGTGCTGTTTGCTCAGTACTCAGGGTGCTGGGTGCTCAGTGCTCAGGGTGCTGGGTGCTCAGTACTCAGGGTGCTCGGTTCTCAGTACTCAGGGTGATGGGTGCTCATTCTCGGGGTGCTGGGTGCTCAGTGCTCATGGTGCTGGGTGCTCAGTGCTCGGGGTGCTCTGTGCTCAGTACTCAGGGTGCTGGGTGCTCAGTACTCGGGGTGCTGGGTGCTCAGTGCTCAGGGTGCTGGGTGCTCAGTGCTCGGGGTGCTGGGTGCTCAGTGCTCAGGGTGCTGGCTGCTCAGTGCTCAGGGTGCTGGGTGCTCAGTACTCAGGGTGCTCGGTGCTCAGTACTCAGGGTGCTCAGCGCTCAGTACTCAGCGTGCTCGGTGCTCAGTGCTCAGGGTCCTTGGTGCTCAGTACTCAGGGTGCTCAGTGCTCAGTACTCAGCGTGCTTTTTGCTCAGTGCTCAGGGTGCTGGGTGCTCAGTACTCAGGGTGCTGGGTGCTCAGAACTCACGGTGCTGGGTGCTCAGTACTCGGGGTGCTGGGTGCTCATTACTCAGGGTGCTCGGTGCTCAGTACTCTTGGTGCTGGGTGCTCAGTACTCAGGGTGCTGGGTGCTCAGTACTCAGGGTGCTGGGTGCTCAGTACTCAGGGTGCTGGGTGCTCAGTGCTCAGGGTGCTGGGTGCTCAATGCTCGGAGTGCTCGGTGCTCAGTACTCAGGGTGCTGGGTGCTCAGTACTCAGGGTGCTGGGTGCTCAGTGTTCAGGGTGATCGGTGCTCAGTCCTCAGGGTGCTCAGTACTCAGGGTGCTCGGTGCTCAGTGCTCGGGGTGCTGGGTCCTCAGTGCTGAGTGTTCTGGGTGCTCTGTGATCGGGGTGCTGGGTGCTCAGTACTCAGGGTGCTCAGTGCTCGGGGAGCTCGGTGCTCAGTACTCAGGGTGCTGGGTGCTCAGTACTCAGTGCTCGGGGTCCTGGGTGCTCCGTGCTTGGGGTGCTGGGTGCTCAGCGCTCTGGGTGTTTAGTGCTCAGTACTCAGGGTGCTCAGTGCTCGGGGTGCTGCGTGCTCAGTACTCAGGGTGCTGGGTGCTCAGTACTCAGGGTGCTGGGTGCTCAGTGCTCAGGGTGCTGGGTGCTCAGTACTCGGGGTGCTCGGTGCTCAGTACTCAGGGTGCTGGGTGCTCAGTACTCGGGGTGCTGGGTGCTCAGTACTCAGGGTGCTCGGTGCTCAGTACTCAGGGTGCTGGGTGCTCAGTGCTCAGGGTGCTGGGTGCTAAGTTCTCAGGGTGCTGGGTGCTCAGTACTCAGGGTGCTGGGTGCTCAGTGCTCAGGGTGCTGGGTGCTCAGTACTCAGGGTGCTGGGTGCTCATTCTCGGGGTGCTGGGTGCTCAGTGCTCGGGGTGCTGGGTGCTCAGTGCTCGGGTTGCTCGGTGCTCAGTACTCAGGGTGCTGGGTGCTCAGTACTCGGGGTGCTGGGTGCTCAGTGCTCGGGGTGCTGGTTGCTCAGTACTCACGGTGCTGGGTGCTCAGTACTCGGGGTGCTGGGTGCTCATTACTCAGGGTGCTGGGTGCTCAGTGCTCAGGGTGCTCAGTGCTCAGTACTCAGGGTGCTGGGTGCTCAGTAGTCAGGGTGCTGGGTGCTCAGTGCTGGGTGCTCAGTGCTCGGGGTGCTGGATGCTCAGTGCTCGGGGTGCTGGGTGCTCAGTACTCAGGGTGCTCGGTGCTCAGTACTCAGGGTGCTGGGTGCTCAGTGCTCGGGGTGCTGGGTGCTCAGTACACAGGGTGCTGGGTGCTCAGTGCTCGGGGTGCTCGATGCTCAGTACGTTGGGTGCTCAGTACTCAGGGTGCTGGGTGCTCAGTGCTCAGGCTGCTGGGTGATCAGTGCTCAGGGTGCTGGGTGCTCAGTGCTCGGGGTGCTAGGTGCTCAGTACTCAGGGTGCTAAGTACTCAGGGTGCTGGGTGCTCAGGGCTCGGGGTGCTGGGTGCTCAGTACTCAGGGCGCTGCGTGCTCAGTGCTCGGGGTGCTGGGTGCTCAGTGCTCAGGGTGCTGGGTGCTCAGTATTCGGGGTGCTCAGTGCTCAGTACTCAGGGTGCTGGGTGCTCAGTACTCAGGGTGCTGGGTGCTCAGTGCTCAGTGTGATCGGTGCTCAGTCCTCAGGGTGCTCAGTACTCAGGGTGCTGGGTGCTCAGTGCTCGGGGTGCTGGGTGCTCAGTGCTGAGGGTGCTGGGTGCTCTGTGATCGGGGTGCTGGGTGCTCAGTACTCAGGGTGCTCAGGGCTCGGGGAGCTCGGTGCTCAGTACTCAGGGTGCTGGGTGCTCAGTACTCAGTGCTCGGGGTCCTGGGTGCTCCGTGCTTGGGGTGCTGGGTGCTCAGCGCTCTGTGTGCTTAGTGCTCAGTACTCAGGGTGCTGGGTGCAAAGTACTCAGGGTGCTCAGTGCTCGGGGTGCTGGGTGCTCAGTACTCAGGGTGCTGGGTGCTCAGTACTCAGGGTGCTGGGTGCTCATTCTCGGGGTGCTGGGTGCTCAGTGCTCGGGGTGCTGTTTGCTCAGTACTCAGGGTGCTGGGTGCTCAGTGCTCAGGGTGCTGGGTGCTCAGTACTCAGGGTGCTCGGTTCTCAGTACTCAGGGTGATGGGTGCTCATTCTCGGGGTGCTGGGTGCTCAGTGCTCATGGTGCTGGGTGCTCAGTGCTCGGGGTGCTCTGTGCTCAGTACTCAGGGTGCTGGGTGCTCAGTACTCGGGGTGCTGGGTGCTCAGTGCTCAGGGTGCTGGGTGCTCAGTGCTCGGGGTGCTGGGTGCTCAGTGCTCAGGGTGCTGGCTGCTCAGTGCTCAGGGTGCTGGGTGCTCAGTACTCAGGGTGCTCGGTGCTCAGTACTCAGGGTGCTCAGCGCTCAGTACTCAGCGTGCTCGGTGCTCAGTGCTCAGGGTCCTTGGTGCTCAGTACTCAGGGTGCTCAGTGCTCAGTACTCAGCGTGCTTTTTGCTCAGTGCTCAGGGTGCTGGGTGCTCAGTACTCAGGGTGCTGGGTGCTCAGAACTCACGGTGCTGGGTGCTCAGTACTCGGGGTGCTGGGTGCTCATTACTCAGGGTGCTCGGTGCTCAGTACTCTTGGTGCTGGGTGCTCAGTACTCAGGGTGCTGGGTGCTCAGTACTCAGGGTGCTGGGTGCTCAGTACTCAGGGTGCTGGGTGCTCAGTGCTCAGGGTGCTGGGTGCTCAATGCTCGGAGTGCTCGGTGCTCAGTACTCAGGGTGCTGGGTGCTCAGTACTCAGGGTGCTGGGTGCTCAGTGTTCAGGGTGATCGGTGCTCAGTCCTCAGGGTGCTCAGTACTCAGGGTGCTCGGTGCTCAGTGCTCGGGGTGCTGGGTCCTCAGTGCTGAGTGTTCTGGGTGCTCTGTGATCGGGGTGCTGGGTGCTCAGTACTCAGGGTGCTCAGTGCTCGGGGAGCTCGGTGCTCAGTACTCAGGGTGCTGGGTGCTCAGTACTCAGTGCTCGGGGTCCTGGGTGCTCCGTGCTTGGGGTGCTGGGTGCTCAGCGCTCTGGGTGTTTAGTGCTCAGTACTCAGGGTGCTCAGTGCTCGGGGTGCTGCGTGCTCAGTACTCAGGGTGCTGGGTGCTCAGTACTCAGGGTGCTGGGTGCTCAGTGCTCAGGGTGCTGGGTGCTCAGTACTCGGGGTGCTCGGTGCTCAGTACTCAGGGTGCTGGGTGCTCAGTACTCAGGGTGCTGGGTGCTCAGTACTCAGGGTGCTCGGTGCTCAGTACTCAGGGTGCTGGGTGCTCAGTGCTCAGGGTGCTGGGTGCTAAGTTCTCAGGGTGCTGGGTGCTCAGTACTCAGGGTGCTGGGTGCTCAGTGCTCAGGGTGCTGGGTGCTCAGTACTCAGGGTGCTGGGTGCTCATTCTCGGGGTGCTGGGTGCTCAGTGCTCGGGGTGCTGGGTGCTCAGTGCTCGGGTTGCTCGGTGCTCAGTACTCAGGGTGCTGGGTGCTCAGTACTCGGGGTGCTGGGTGCTCAGTGCTCAGAGTGCTGGGTGCTCAGTGCTCGGGGTGCTGGGTGCTCAGTGCTCAGGGTGCTGGCTGCTCAGTGCTCAGGGTGCTGGGTGCTCAGTACTCAGGGTGCTCGGTGCTCAGTACTCAGGGTGCTCAGCGCTCAGTACTCAGCGTGCTGGGTGCTCAATGCTCAGGGTCCTTGGTGCTCAGTACTCAGGGTGCTCAGTGCTCAGTACTCAGCGTGCTTTGTGCTCAGTGCTCAGGGTGCTGGGTGCTCAGTACTCAGGGTGCTGTGTGCTCAGTACTCACGGTGCTGGGTGCTCAGTACTCGGGGTGCTGGGTGCTCATTACTCAGGGTGCTGGGTGCTCAGTGCTCGGGGTGCTCGGTGCTCAGTACTCAGGGTGCTCAGTACTCAGTACTCAGCGTGCTGGGTGCTCAGTGCTTGGGGTGCTGGGTGCTCAGTGCTCAGGGTGCTGGGTGCTCAGTGCTCGGGGTGCTGGGTGCTCAGTACTCGGGGTGCTGGGTGCTCAGTGCTCGGGGTGCTGGGTGCTCAGTGCTTGGGGTGCTGGGTGCTCAGTGCTCAGGGTGCTGGGTGCTCAGTGATCGGGGTGCTGGGTGCTCAGTACTCGGGGTGCTGGGTGCTCAGTGCTCGGGGTGCTGGGTGCTAAGTACTCAGGGTGCTCAGTGCTCGGGGAGCTCGGTGCTCAGTACTCAGGGTGCTGGGTGCTCAGTACTCAGTGCTCGGGGTCCTGGGTGCTCCGTGCTTGGGGTGCTGGGTGCTCAGCGCTCTGGGTGCTTAGTGCTCAGTACTCAGGGTGCTGGGTGCAAAGTACTCAGGGTGCTCAGTGCTCGGGGTGCTGGGTGCTCAGTGCTCGGGGTGCTGGGTGCTCAGTACTCAGGGTGCTGGGTGCTCAGTGCTCAGGGTGCTGGGTGCTCAGTACTCAGGGTGCTGGGTGCTCAGTGCTCAGGGTGCTGGGTGCTCAGTACTCAGGGTGCTGGGTGCTCAGTGCTCAGTGTGCTGGGTGCTCAGTGCTCGGAGTGCTCGGTGCTCAGTACTCAGGGTGCTGGGTGCTCAGTACTCAGGGTGCTGGGTGCTCAGTGCTCAGGGTGATCGGTGCTCAGTCCTCAGTGTGCTCAGTACTCAGGGTGCTGGGTGCTCAGTGCTCGGGGTGCTGGGTGCTCAGTGCTGAGGGTGCTGTGTGCTCTGTGATCGGGGTGCTGGGTGCTCAGTACTCAGGGTGCTCAGTGCTCGGGGAGCTCGGTGCTCAGTACTCAGGGTGCTGGGTGCTCAGTACTCAGTGCTCGGGGTCCTGGGTGCTCCGTGCTTGGGGTGCTGGGTGCTCAGCGCTCAGGGTGCTTAGTGCTCAGTACTCAGGGTGCTCAGTGCTCGGGGTGCTGGGTGCTCAGTACTCAGGGTTCTGGGTGCTCAGTACTCAGGGTGCTGGGTGCTCAGTGCTCAGGGTGCTGGGTGCTCAGTACTCGGGGTGCTCGGTGCTCAGTACACATGGTGCTGGGTGCTCAGTACTCAGGGTGCTGGGTGCTCAGTACTCAGGTTGCTGGGTGCTCAGTGCTCAGGGTGCTGGGTGCTCAGTACTCACGGTGCTGGGTGCTCAGTTCTCAGGGTGATGGGTGCTCAGTACTCAGGGTGCTCAGTACTCAGCGTGCTGGGTGCTCAGTGCTCGGGGTGCTGGGTGCTCATTACTCAGGGTGCTCAGTACTCAGGGTGCTGGGTGCTCAGTGCTCGGGTTGCTGGGTGCTCAGTGCTCAGGGTGCTGGGTGCTCAGTCCTCAGGGTGCTCAGTGCTCAGGGTGCTGGGTGCTCAGTGCTCGGGGTGCTCGGTGTTCAGTACTCAGGGTGCTGAGTGCTCAGTACTCAGGGTGATGGGTGCTCAGTACTCAGGGTGCTGGGTGCTCAGTGCTCGGGGTGCTGGGTGCTCAGTGCTCAGGGTGCTGGCTGCTCAGTGCTCAGGGTGCGGGGTGCTCAGTACTCAGGGTGCTCGGTGCTCAGTACTCAGGGTGCTCAGCGCTCAGTACTCAGCGTGCTGGGTGCTCAGTGCTCAGGGTCCTTGGTGCTCAGTACTCAGGGTGCTCAGTGCTCAGTTCTCAGCGTGCTTTGTGCTCAGTGCTCAGGGTGCTGTGTGCTCAGTACTCAGGGTGCTGGGTGCTCAGTAGTCACGGTGCTGGGTGCTCAGTACTCGGGGTGCTGGGTGCTCGTTACTCAGGGTGCTGTGTGCTCAGTGCTCGGGGTGCTCGGTGCTCAGTACTCTTGGTGCTGGGTGCTCAGTGCTCAGGGTGCTGGGTGTTCAGTGCTCAGGGTGCTGGGTGCTCAGTACTCAGGGTGCTGGGTGCTCAGTACTCAGGGTGCTGGGTGCTCAGTACTCAGGATGCTGGGTGCTCAGTACTCAGGGTGCTGGGTGCTCAGTACTCAGGGTGCTGGGTGCTCAGTACTCAGGGTGCTGGGTGCTCAGTACTCAGGGTGCTGGGTGCTCAGTGCTCAGGGTGCTGGGTGCTCAATGCTCGGAGTGCTCGGTGCTCAGTACTCAGGGTGCTGGGTGCTCAGTACTCAGGGTGCTGGGTGCTCAGTGTTCAGGGTGATCGGTGCTCAGTCCTCAGGGTGCTCAGTACTCAGGGTGCTCGGTGCTCAGTGCTCGGGGTGCTGGGTCCTCAGTGCTGAGTGTGCTGGGTGCTCTGTGATCGGGGTGCTGGGTGCTCAGTACTCAGGGTGCTCAGTGCTCGGGGAGCTCGGTGCTCAGTACTCAGGGTGCTGGGTGCTCAGTACTCAGTGCTCGGGGTCCTGGGTGCTCCGTGCTTGGGGTGCTGGGTGCTCAGCGCTCTGGGTGTTTAGTGCTCAGTACTCAGGGTGCTCAGTGCTCGGGGTGCTGCGTGCTCAGTACTCAGGGTGCTGGGTGCTCAGTACTCAGGGTGCTGGGTGCTCAGTGCTCAGGGTGCTGGGTGCTCAGTACTCGGGGTGCTCGGTGCTCAGTACTCAGGGTGCTGGGTGCTCAGTACTCAGGGTGCTGGGTGCTCAGTACTCAGGGTGCTCGGTGCTCAGTACTCAGGGTGCTGGGTGCTCAGTGCTCAGGGTGCTGGGTGCTAAGTTCTCAGGGTGCTGGGTGCTCAGTACTCAGGGTGCTGGGTGCTCAGTGCTCAGGGTGCTGGGTGCTCAGTACTCAGGGTGCTGGGTGCTCATTCTCGGGGTGCTGGGTGCTCAGTGCTCGGGGTGCTGGGTGCTCAGTGCTCGGGTTGCTCGGTGCTCAGTACTCAGGGTGCTGGGTGCTCAGTACTCGGGGTGCTGGGTGCTCAGTGCTCGGGGTGCTGGTTGCTCAGTACTCACGGTGCTGGGTGCTCAGTACTCGGGGTGCTGGGTGCTCATTACTCAGGGTGCTGGGTGCTCAGTGCTCCGGGTGCTCAGTGCTCAGTACTCAGGGTGCTGGGTGCTCAGTAGTCAGGGTGCTGGGTGCTCAGTGCTGGGTGCTCAGTGCTCGGGGTGCTGGATGCTCAGTGCTCGGGGTGCTGGGTGCTCAGTACTCAGGGTGCTCGGTGCTCAGTACTCAGGGTGCTGGGTGCTCAGTGCTCGGGGTGCTGGGTGCTCAGTACACAGGGTGCTGGGTGCTCAGTGCTCGGGGTGCTCGATGCTCAGTACGTTGGGTGCTCAGTACTCAGGGTGCTGGGTGCTCAGTGCTCAGGCTGCTGGGTGATCAGTGCTCAGGGTGCTGGGTGCTCAGTGCTCGGGGTGCTAGGTGCTCAGTACTCAGGGTGCTCAGTACTCAGGGTGCTGGGTGCTCAGGGCTCGGGGTGCTGGGTGCTCAGTACTCAGGGCGCTGCGTGCTCAGTGCTCGGGGTGCTGGGTGCTCAGTGCTCAGGGTGCTGGGTGCTCAGTATTCGGGGTGCTCAGTGCTCAGTACTCAGGGTGCTGGGTGCTCAGTACTCAGGGTGCTGGGTGCTCAGTGCTCAGTGTGATCGGTGCTCAGTCCTCAGGGTGCTCAGTACTCAGGGTGCTGGGTGCTCAGTGCTCGGGGTGCTGGGTGCTCAGTGCTGAGGGTGCTGGGTGCTCTGTGATCGGGGTGCTGGGTGCTCAGTACTCAGGGTGCTCAGGGCTCGGGGAGCTCGGTGCTCAGTACTCAGGGTGCTGGGTGCTCAGTACTCAGTGCTCGGGGTCCTGGGTGCTCCGTGCTTGGGGTGCTGGGTGCTCAGCGCTCTGTGTGCTTAGTGCTCAGTACTCAGGGTGCTGGGTGCAAAGTACTCAGGGTGCTCAGTGCTCGGGGTGCTGGGTGCTCAGTACTCAGGGTGCTGGGTGCTCAGTACTCAGGGTGCTGGGTGCTCATTCTCGGGGTGCTGGGTGCTCAGTGCTCGGGGTGCTGTTTGCTCAGTACTCAGGGTGCTGGGTGCTCAGTGCTCAGGGTGCTGGGTGCTCAGTACTCAGGGTGCTCGGTTCTCAGTACTCAGGGTGCTGGGTGCTCATTCTCGGGGTGCTGGGTGCTCAGTGCTCATGGTGCTGGGTGCTCAGTGCTCGGGGTGCTCTGTGCTCAGTACTCAGGGTGCTGGGTGCTCAGTACTCGGGGTGCTGGGTGCTCAGTGCTCAGGGTGCTGGGTGCTCAGTGCTCGGGGTGCTGGGTGCTCAGTGCTCAGGGTGCTGGCTGCTCAGTGCTCAGGGTGCTGGGTGCTCAGTACTCAGGGTGCTCGGTGGTCAGTACTCAGGGTGCTCAGCGCTCAGTACTCAGCGTGCTGGGTGCTCAGTGCTCAGGGTCCTTGGTGCTCAGTACTCAGGGTGCTCAGTGCTCAGTACTCAGCGTGCTTTTTGCTCAGTGCTCAGGGTGCTGGGTGCTCAGTACTCAGGGTGCTGGGTGCTCAGAACTCACGGTGCTGGGTGCTCAGTACTCGGGGTGCTGGGTGCTCATTACTCAGGGTGCTCGGTGCTCAGTACTCTTGGTGCTGGGTGCTCAGTACTCAGGGTGCTGGGTGCTCAGTACTCAGGGTGCTGGGTGCTCAGTACTCAGGGTGCTGGGTGCTCAGTGCTCAGGGTGCTGGGTGCTCAATGCTCGGAGTGCTCGGTGCTCAGTACTCAGGGTGCTGGGTGCTCAGTACTCAGGGTGCTGGGTGCTCAGTGTTCAGGGTGATCGGTGCTCAGTCCTCAGGGTGCTCAGTACTCAGGGTGCTCGGTGCTCAGTGCTCGGGGTGCTGGGTCCTCAGTGCTGAGTGTTCTGGGTGCTCTGTGATCGGGGTGCTGGGTGCTCAGTACTCAGGGTGCTCAGTGCTCGGGGAGCTCGGTGCTCAGTACTCAGGGTGCTGGGTGCTCAGTACTCAGTGCTCGGGGTCCTGGGTGCTCCGTGCTTGGGGTGCTGGGTGCTCAGCGCTCTGGGTGTTTAGTGCTCAGTACTCAGGGTGCTCAGTGCTCGGGGTGCTGCGTGCTCAGTACTCAGGGTGCTGGGTGCTCAGTACTCAGGGTGCTGGGTCCTCAGTGCTCAGGGTGCTGGGTGCTCAGTACTCGGGGTGCTCGGTGCTCAGTACTCAGGGTGCTGGGTGCTCAGTACTCAGGGTGCTGGGTGCTCAGTACTCAGGGTGCTCGGTGCTCAGTACTCAGGGTGCTGGGTGCTCAGTGCTCAGGGTGCTGGGTGCTAAGTTCTCAGGGTGCTGGGTGCTCAGTACTCAGGGTGCTGGGTGCTCAGTGCTCAGGGTGCTGGGTGCTCAGTACTCAGGGTGCTGGGTGCTCATTCTCGGGGTGCTGGGTGCTCAGTGCTCGGGGTGCTGGGTGCTCAGTGCTCGGGTTGCTCGGTGCTCAGTACTCAGGGTGCTGGGTGCTCAGTACTCGGGGTGCTGGGTGCTCAGTGCTCAGAGTGCTGGGTGCTCAGTGCTCGGGGTGCTGGGTGCTCAGTGCTCAGGGTGCTGGCTGCTCAGTGCTCAGGGTGCTGGGTGCTCAGTACTCAGGGTGCTCGGTGCTCAGTACTCAGGGTGCTCAGCGCTCAGTACTCAGCGTGCTGGGTGCTCAATGCTCAGGGTCCTTGGTGCTCAGTACTCAGGGTGCTCAGTGCTCAGTACTCAGCGTGCTTTGTGCTCAGTGCTCAGGGTGCTGGGTGCTCAGTACTCAGGGTGCTGTGTGCTCAGTACTCACGGTGCTGGGTGCTCAGTACTCGGGGTGCTGGGTGCTCATTACTCAGGGTGCTGGGTGCTCAGTGCTCGGGGTGCTCGATGCTCAGTACTCTTGGTGCTGGGTGCTCAGTACTCAGGCTGCTGGGTGCTCAGTGCTCGGGGTGCTCGGTGCTCAGTGCTCAGGATGCTCGGTGCTCAGTACTCTTGGTGCTGGGTGCTCAGTACTCAGGGTGCTGGGTGCTCAGTACTCAGGGTGCTGGGTGCTCAGTGCTCAGGGTGCTGGGTGCTCAGTGCTCGGAGTGCTCGGTGCTCAGTACTCAGGGTGCTGGGTGCTCAGTACTCAGGGTGCTGGGTGCTCAGTGTTCAGGGTGATCGGTGCTTAGTCCTCAGGGTGCTCAGTACTCAGGGTGCTCGGTGCTCAGTGCTCGGGGTGCTGGGTCCTCAGTGCTGAGTGTGCTGGGTGCTCTGTGATCGGGGTGCTGGGTGCTCAGTACTCAGGGTGCTCAGTGCTCAGGGAGCTCGGTGCTCAGTACTCAGGGTGCTGGGTGCTCAGTACTCAGTGCTCGGGGTCCTGGGTGCTCCGTGCTTGGGGTGCTGGGTGCTCAGCGCTCTGGGTGCTTAGTGCTCAGTACTCAGGGTGCTCAGTGCTCAGGGTGCTGCGTGCTCAGTACTCACGGTGCTGGGTGCTCAGTACTCAGGGTGCTGGGTGCTCAGTGCTCAGGGTGCTGGGTGCTCAGTACTCAGGGTGCTGGGTGCTCAGTGCTCAGGGTGCTGGGTGCTCAGTACTCAGGGTGCTGGGTGCTCAGTACTCAGGGTGCTGGGTGCTCAGTACTCAGGGTGCTCGGTGCTCAGTACTCAGGGTGCTGGGTGCTCAGTGCTCAGGGTGCTGGGTGCTAAGTTCTCAGGGTGCTGGGTGCTCAGTACTCAGGGTGCTGGGTGCTCAGTGCTCAGGGTGCTGGGTGCTCAGTACTCAGGGTGCTGGGTGCTCAGTGCTCAGGGTGCTGGGTACTCAGTACTCAGGGTGCTCAGTACTCAGGGTGCTGGGTGCTCAGTACTCAGGGTGCTCAGTACTCAGGGTCCTGGGTGCTCAGTGCTCGGGGTGCTGGGTGGTCAGTACTCAGGGTGCTAAGTACTCAGGGTGCTGGGTGCTCAGTGCTCGGGTTGCTGGGTGCTCAGTGCTCAGGGTGATCGGTGCTCAGTACTCAGGATGCTGGGTGCTCAGTACTCAGCGTGCTGGGTGCTCAGTCCTCAGGGTGCTCAGTGCTCAGGGTGCTGGGTGCTCAGTGTTCGGGGTGCTCGGTGCTCAGTACTCAGGGTGCTGAGTGCTCAGTACTCAGGGTGCTGGGTGCTCAGTACTCAGGGTGCTGTGTGCTCAGTGCTCGGGGTGCTGGGTGCTCAGTGCTCAGGGTGCTGGCTGCTCAGTGCCAGGGTGCTGGGTGCTCAGTACTCAGGGTGCTCGGTGCTCAGTACTCAGGGTGCTCAGCGCTCAGTACTCAGCGTGCTGGGTGCTCAGTGCTCAGGGTCCTTGGTGCTCAGTACACAGGGTGCTCAGTGCTCAGTACTCAGCGTGCTTTGTGCTCACTGCTCAGGGTGCTGGGTGCTCAGTACTCAGGGTGCTGGGTGCTCAGTACTCACGGTGCTGGGTGCTCAGTACTCAGGGTGCTGGGTGCTCATTACTCAGGGTGCTGGGTGCTCAGTGCTCGGGGTGCTCGGTGCTCAGTACTCTTGGTGCTGGGTGCTCAGTACTCAGGATGCTGGGTGCTCAGTGCTCGGGGTGCTCGGAGCTCAGTACTCAGGGTGCTGGGTGCTCAGTGCTCAGGGTGCTGGGTGCTCAATACTCAGGGTGCTGGGTGCTCAGTACTCAGGGTGCTCAGTGCTCAGTACTCAGGGTGCTGGGTGCTCAGTGCTCAGGGTGCTGGGTGCTCAGTACTCAGGGTGCTCAGTACTCAGTACTCAGGGTGCTGGGTGCTCAGTGCTTGGGGTGCTGGGTGCTCAGTGCTCAGGGTGCTGGGTGCTCAGTGCTCGGGGTGCTGGGTGCTCAGTACTCGGGGTGCTGGGTGCTCAGTGCTCGGGGTGCTGGGTGCTAAGTACTCAGGGTGCTCAGTGCTCGGGGAGCTCGGTGCTCAGTACTCAGGGTGCTGGGTGCTCAGTACTCAGTCCTCGGTGTCCTGGGTGCTCCGTGCTTGGGGTGCTGGGTGCTCAGCGCTCTGGGTGCTTAGTGCTCAGTACTCAATGTGCTGGGTGCAACGTACTCAGGGTGCTCAGTGCTCGTGGTGCTGGGTGCTCAGTGCTCGGGGTGCTGGGTGCTCAGTACTCGGGGTGCTCGGTGCTCAGTACTCAGGGTGCTGGGTGCTCAGTACTCAGGGTGCTTGGTGCTCAGTACTCAGGGTGCTGGGTGCTCAGTACTCAGGGTGCTGGGTGCTCAGTACTCAGGGTGCTGGGTGCTCAGTGCTCCGGGTGCTGGGTGCTCAGTACTCAGGGTACTGGGTGCTCAGTGCTCAGGGTTCTGGGTGCTCAGTGCTCGGAGTGCTCGGTGCTCAGTACTCAGGGTGCTGGGTGATCAGTACTCAGGGTGCTGGGTGCTCAGTGCTCAGGGTGATCGGTGCTCAGTCCTCAGTGTGCTCAGTACTCAGGGTGCTGGGTGCTCAGTGCTCGGGGTGCTGGGTGCTCAGTACTCAGTGCTCGGGGTCCTGGATGCTCCGTGCTTGGGGTGCTGGGTGCTCAGCGCTCAGGGTGCTTAGTGCTCAGTACTCAGGGTGCTCAGTGCTCGGGGTGCTGGGTGCTCAGTACTCAGGGTTCTGGGTGCTCAGTACTCAGGGTGCTGGGTGCTCAGTGCTCAGGGTGCTGGGTGCTCAGTACTCGGGTTGCTCAGTGCTCAGTACACAGGGTGCTGGGTGTTCAGTACTCAGGGTGCTGGGTGCTCAGTACTCAGGGTGCTGGGTGCTCAGTGCTCAGGGTGCTGGGTGCTCAGTACTCAGGGTGCTGGGTGCTCAGTGCTCAGGGTGATGGGTGCTCAGTACTCAGGGTGCTCAGTACTCAGGGTGCTGGGTGCTCAGTGCTCTGGTTGCTGGGTGCTCAGTACTCAGGGTGCTCAGTACTCAGGGTGCTGGGTGCTCAGTGCTCGGGTTGCTGGGTGCTCAGTGCTCAGGGTGATCGGTGCTCAGTACTCAGGATGCTGGGTGCTCAGTACTCAGGGTGCTGGGTGCTCAGTCCTCAGGGTGCTCAGTGCTCAGGGTGCTGGGTGCTCAGTGCTCGGTGCTCGGTGCTCAGTACTCAGGGTGCTGGGTGCTCAGTACTCAGGGTGCTGGGTGCTCAGTACTCAGGGTGCTGGGTGCTCAGTGCTCGGGGTGCTGGGTGCTCAGTGCTCAGGGTGCTGGCTGCTCAGTGCTCAGGGTGCGGGGTGCTCAGTACTCAGGGTGCTCGGTGCTCAGTACTCAGGGTGCTCAGCGCTCAGTACTCAGCGTGCTGGGTGCTCAGTGCTCAGGGTCCTTGGTCCTCAGTACTCAGGGTGCTCAGTGCTCAGTTCTCAGCGTGCTTTGTGCTCAGTGCTCAGGGTGCTGGGTGCTCAGTACTCAGGGTGCTGGGTGCTCAGTGCTCGGGGTGCTCGGAGCTCAGTACTCAGGGTGCTGGGTGCTCAGTGCTCAGGGTGCTGGGTGCTCAATACTCAGGGTGCTGGGTGCTCAGTACTCAGGGTGCTCAGTGCTCAGTACTCAGGGTGCTGGGTGCTCAGTGCTCAGGGTGCTGGGTGCTCAGTACTCAGGGTGCTCAGTACTCAGTACTCAGGGTGCTGGGTGCTCAGTGCTTGGGGTGCTGGGTGCTCAGTGCTCAGGGTGCTGGGTGCTCAGTGCTCGGGGTGCTGGGTGCTCAGTACTCGGGGTGCTGGGTGCTCAGTGCTCGGGGTGCTGGGTGCTAAGTACTCAGGGTGCTCAGTGCTCGGGGAGCTCGGTGCTCAGTACTCAGGGTGCTGGGTGCTCAGTACTCAGTCCTCGGGGTCCTGGGTGCTCCGTGCTTGGGGTGCTGGGTGCTCAGCGCTCTGGGTGCTTAGTGCTCAGTACTCAATGTGCTGGGTGCAACGTACTCAGGGTGCTCAGTGCTCGTGGTGCTGGGTGCTCAGTGCTCGGGGTGCTGGGTGCTCAGTACTCGGGGTGCTCGGTGCTCAGTACTCAGGGTGCTGGGTGCTCAGTACTCAGGGTGCTGGGTTCTCAGTACTCAGGGTGCTGGGTGCTCAGTACTCAGGGTGCTGGGTGCTCAGTACTAAGGGTGCTGGGTGCTCAGTGCTCCGGGTGCTGGGTGCTCAGTACTCAGGGTACTGGGTGCTCAGTGCTCAGGGTTCTGGGTGCTCAGTGCTCGGAGTGCTCGGTGCTCAGTACTCAGGGTGCTGGGTGATCAGTACTCAGGGTGCTGGGTGCTCAGTGCTCAGGGTGATCGGTGCTCAGTCCTCAGTGTGCTCAGTACTCAGGGTGCTGGGTGCTCAGTGCTCGGGGTGCTGGGTGCTCAGTACTCAGTGCTCGGGGTCCTGGATGCTCCGTGCTTGGGGTGCTGGGTGCTCAGCGCTCAGGGTGCTTAGTGCTCAGTACTCAGGGTGCTCAGTGCTCGGGGTGCTGGGTGCTCAGTACTCAGGGTTCTGGGTGCTCAGTACTCAGGGTGCTGGGTGCTCAGTGCTCAGGGTGCTGGGTGCTCAGTACTCGGGTTGCTCGGTGATCAGTACACAGGGTGCTGGGTGTTCAGTACTCAGGGTGCTGGGTGCTCAGTACTCAGGGTGCTGGGTGCTCAGTGCTCAGGGTGCTGGGTGCTCAGTACTCAGGGTGCTGGGTGCTCAGTGCTCAGGGTGATGGGTGCTCAGTACTCAGGGTTCTCAGTACTCAGGGTGCTGGGTGCTCAGTGCTCTGGTTGCTGGGTGCTCAGTACTCAGGGTGCTCAGTACTCAGGGTGCTGGGTGCTCAGTGCTCGGGTTGCTGGGTGCTCAGTGCTCAGGGTGATCGGTGCTCAGTACACAGGATGCTGGGTGCTCAGTACTCAGGGTGCTGGGTGCTCAGTCCTCAGGGTGCTCAGTGCTCAGGGTGCTGGGTGCTCAGTGCTCGGTGCTCGCTGCTCAGTACTCAGGGTGCTGGGTGCTCAGTACTCAGGGTGCTGGGTGCTCAGTACTCAGGGTGCTGGGTGCTCAGTGCTCGGGGTGCTGGGTGCTCAGTGCTCAGGGTGCTGGCTGCTCAGTGCTCAGGGTGCGGGGTGCTCAGTACTCAGGGTGCTCGGTGCTCAGTACTCAGGGTGCTCAGCGCTCAGTACTCAGCGTGCTGGGTGCTCAGTGCTCAGGGTCCTTGGTGCTCAGTACTCAGGGTGCTCAGTGCTCAGTTCTCAGCGTGCTTTGTGCTCAGTGCTCAGGGTGCTGGGTGCTCAGTACTCAGGGTGCTGGGTGCTCAGTACTCACGGTGCTGGGTGCTCAGTACTCGGGGAGCTGGGTTCTCGTTACTCAGGGTGCTGGGTGCTCAGTGCTCAGGGTGCTCGGTGCTCAGTACTCTTGGTGCTGGGTGCTCAGTGCTAAGGGTGCTGGGTGCTCAGTGCTCGGGGTGCTGGGTGCTCAGTACTCAGGGTGCTGGGTGCTCAGTACTCAGGGTGCTGGGTGCTCAGTACTCAGGGTGCTGGGTGCTCAGTACTCAGGGTGCTGGGTGCTCAGTACTCAGGGTGCTGGGTCCTCAGTGCTCAGGGTGCTGGGTGCTCAGTACTAAGGTTGCTGGGTGCTCAGTGCTCAGGGTGCTGGGTGCTCAGTGCTCGGAGTGCTCGGTGCTCAGTACTCAGGGTGCTGGGTGCTCAGTACTCAGGGTGCTGGGTGCTCAGTGCTCAGGGTGATCGGTGCACAGTCCTCAGGGTGCTCAGTACTCAGGGTGCTGGGTGCTCAGTGCTCGGGGTGCTGGGTGCTCAGTGCTGAGTGTGCTGGGTGCTCTGTGATCGGGCTGCTGGGTACTCAGTACTCAGGGTGCTCAGTGCTCGGGGAGCTCGGTGCTCAGTACTCAGGGTGCTGGGTGCTCAGTACTCAGTGCTCGGGGTCCTGGGTGCTCCATGCTTGGGGTGCTGGGTGCTCAGCGCTCATAG
The DNA here is from genome assembly GCF_018167655.1 of Microtus oregoni. Lineage (NCBI taxonomy): Eukaryota > Metazoa > Chordata > Mammalia > Rodentia > Cricetidae > Microtus > Microtus oregoni. The sequence continues at coordinate 15,426 of NW_024544111.1, read as the reverse complement.
TGCTTAGTACTCAGTACTCAGGGTGCTCAGTGCTCAGTACTCTTGGTGCTGGGTGCTCAGTGCTCGGGGTGCTGGGTGCTCATTACTCAGGGTGCTGGGTGCTCAGTGCTCAGGGTGCTCGGTGCTCATTACTCAGGGTGCTAGGTGCTCAGTGCTCAGAGTGCTGGGTGCTCAGTACTCAGGGTGCTCAGTACTCAGTACTCAGGGTGCTGGGTGCTCAGTGCTTGGGGTGCTGGGTGCTCAGTGCTCAGGGTGCTGGGTGCTCATTACTCAGGGTGCTGGGTGCTCAGTGCTCGGGGTGCTGGTTGCTCAGTACTCACGGAGCTGGGTGCTCAGTATTCGGGGTGCTGGGTGCTCATTACTCAGGGTGCTGGGTGCTCAGTGCTCAGGGTGCTCAGTGCTCATTACTCTGGGTGCTGGGTGCTCAGTACTCAGGGTGCTGGGTGCTCAGTGCTCGGGGTGCCCGGTGCTCAATGCTCGGGGTGCTCGGTGCTCAGTACTCAGGGTGCTGGGTGCTCAGTACTCAGGGTGCTGGGTGCTCAGTGCTGGGTGCTCAGTGCTCGGGGTGCTGGATGCTCAGTGCTCGGGGTGCTGGGTGCTCAGTACTCAGGGTGCTCGGTGCTCAGTACTCAGGGTGCTGGGTGCTCAGTGCTCGGGGTGCTGGGTGCTCAGTACTCAGGGTGCTGGGTGCTCAGTGCTCGGGGTGCTCGATGCTCAGTACGTTGGGTGCTCAGTACTCAGGGTGCTGGGTGCTCAGTGCTCAGGGTGCTGGGTGCTCAGTGCTCAGGGTGCTGGGTGCTCAGTGCTCGGGGTGCTGGGTGCTCAGTACTCAGGGTGCTGCGTGCTCAGTGCTCGGGGTGCTGGTTGCTCAGTGCTCAGGGTGCTGTGTGCTCAGTACTCGGGGTGCTCGGTGCTCAGTACTCAGGGTGCTGGGTGCTCAGTACTCAGGGTGCTGGGTGCTCAGTACTCAGGGTGCTGGGTGCAAAGTACTCAGGGTGCTCAGTGCTCGGGGTGCTGGGTGCTCCGTACTCAGGGTGCTGGGTGCTCAGTACTCAGGGTGCTGGGTGCTCATTCTCGGGGTGCTGGGTGCTCAGTGCTCGGGGTGCTGTTTGCTCAGTACTCGGGGTGCTGGGTGCTCAGTGCTCAGGATGCTCGGTGCTCAGTACTCTTGCTGCTGGGTGCTCAATACTCAGGGTGCTGGGTGCTCAGTACTCAGGGTGCTCAGTGCTCAGTACTCAGGGTGCTGGGTGCTCAGTGCTCAGGGTGCTGGGTGCTCAGTACTCAGGGTGCTCAGTACTCAGTACTCAGGGTGCTGGGTGCTCAGTGCTTGGGGTGCTGGGTGCTCAGTGCTCAGGGTGCTGGGTGCTCAGTGCTCGGGGTGCTGGGTGCTCAGTACTCGGAGTGCTGGGTGCTCAGTGCTCGGTGTGCTTGGTGCTAAGTACTCAGGGTGCTCAGTGCTCGGGGAGCTCGGTGCTCAGTACTCAGGGTGCTGGGTGCTCAGTACTCAGTGCTCGGGGTCCTGGGTGCTCCGTGCTTGGGGTGCTGGGTGCTCAGCGCTCTGGGTGCTTAGTGCTCAGTACTCAGGGTGCTGGGTGAAAAGTTCTCAGGGTGCTCAGTGCTCGGGGTGCTGGGTGCTCAGTACTCAGGGTGCTAGGTGCTCAGTACTCAGGGTGCTGGGTGCTCATTCTCGGGGTGCTGAGTGCTCAGTGCTCAGGGTGCTGATTGCTCAGTACTCGGGGTGCTGGGTGCTCAGTACTCAGGGTGCTCGGTTCTCAATACTCAGGGTGCTGCGTGCTCATTCTCGGGGTGCTGGGTGCTCAGTGCTCGGGGTGCTCGGTGCTCAGTACTCAGGATGCTGGGTGCTCAGTACTCACGGTGCTGGGTGCTCAGTACTCAGGGTGCTGGGTGCTCATTACTCAGGGTGCTGGGTGCTCAGTGCTCGGGGTGCTCGGTGCTCAGTGCTCAGGATGCTCGGTGCTCAGTACTCTTGCTGCTGGGTGCTCAGTACTCAGGGTGCTGGGTGCTCAGTACTCAGGGTGCTCGGTGCTCAGTACTCAGGGTGCTGGGTGCTCAGTGCTCAGGGTGCTGGGTGCTCAGTGCTCGGAGTGCTCGGTGCTCAGTACTCAGGGTGCTGGGTGCTCAGTACTCAGGGTGCTGGGTGCTCAGTGCTCAGGGTGATCGGTGCACAGTCCTCAGGGTGCTCAGTACTCAGGGTGCTGGGTGCTCAGTGCTCGGGGTGCTGGGTGCTCAGTGCTGAGTGTGCTGGGTGCTCTGTGATCGGGCTGCTGGGTACTCAGTACTCAGGGTGCTCAGTGCTCGGGGAGCTCGGTGCTCAGTACTCAGGGTGCTGGGTGCTCAGTACTCAGTGCTAGGGGGCCTGGGTGCTCCATGCTTGGGGTGCTGGTTGCTCAGCGCTCAGGGTGCTTAGTGCTCAGTACTCAGGGTGCTCAGTGCTCAGTACTCTTGGTGCTGGGTGCTCAGTGCTCGGGGTGCTGGGTGCTCATTACTCAGGGTGCTCGGTGCTCAGTGCTCGGGGGGCTCGGTGCTCAGTACTCTTGGTGCTGGGTGCTCAGTACTCAGGGTGCTGGGTGCTCAGTGCTCAGGGTGCTCGGTGCTCATTACTCAGGGTGCTGGGTGCTCAGTGCTCAGAGTGCTGGGTGCTCAGTACTCAGGGTGCTCAGTACTCAGTACTCAGGGTGCTGGGTGCTCAGTGCTTGGGGTGCTGGGTGCTCAGTGCTCAGGGTGCTGGGTGCTCAGTACTCAGGGTGCTGGGTGCTCAGTGCTCAGTGTGCTCAGTGCTCAGTACTCAGGGTGCTGGGTGCTCATTACTCAGGGTGCTGGGTGCTCAGTTCTCGGGGTGCTGGTTGCTCAGTACTCACGGAGCTGGGTGCTCAGTATTCGGGGTGCTGGGTGCTCATTACTCAGGGTGCTGGGTGCTCAGTGCTCAGGGTGCTCAGTGCTCAGTACTCTGGGTGCTGGGTGCTCAGTACTCAGGGTGCTGGGTGCTCAGTGCTCGGGGTGCCCGGTGCTCAATGCTCGGGGTGCTCGGTGCTCAGTACTCAGGGTGCTGGGTGCTCAGTACTCAGGGTGCTGGGTGCTCAGTGCTGGGTGCTCAGTGCTCGGGGTGCTGGATGCTCAGTGCTCGGGGTGCTGGGTGCTCAGTACTCAGGGTGCTCGGTGCTCAGTACTCAGGGTGCTGGGTGCTCAGTGCTCGGGGTGCTGGGTGCTCAGTACTCAGGGTGCTGGGTGCTCAGTGCTCGGGGTGCTCGATGCTCAGTACGTTGGGTGCTCAGTACTCAGGGTGCTGGGTGCTCAGTGCTCAGGGTGCTGGGTGCTCAGTGCTCAGGGTGCTGGGTGCTCAGTGCTCGGGGTGCTGGGTGCTCAGTACTCAGGGTGCTGCGTGCTCAGTGCTCGGGGTGCTGGGTGCTCAGTGCTCAGGGTGCTGTGTGCTCAGTACTCGGGGTGCTCGGTGCTCAGTACTCAGGGTGCTGGGTGCTCAGTACTCAGGGTGCTGGGTGCTCAGTATTCAGGGTGCTGGGTGCAAAGTACTCAGGGTGCTCAGTGCTCGGGGTGCTGGGTGCTCCGTACTCAGGGTGCTGGGTGCTCAGTACTCAGGGTGCTGGGTGCTCATTCTCGGGGTGCTGGGTGCTCAGTGCTCGGGGTGCTGTTTGCTCAGTACTCGGGGTGCTGGGTGCTCAGTGCTCAGGGTGCTGGGTGCTCAGTACTCAGGGTGCTCGGTTCTCAGTACTCAGGGTGCTGGGTGCTCATTCTCGGGGTGCTGGGTGCTCAGTGCTCGGGGTGCTGGGTGCTCAGTGCTCGGGGTGCTCGGTGCTCAGTACTCAGGGTGCTGGGTGCTCAGTACTCGGGGTGCTGGGTGCTCAGTGCTCAGGGTGCTGGGTGCTCAGTGCTCGGGGTGCTGGGTGCTCAGTACTCGGGGTGCTGGGTGCTCATTACTCAGGGTGCTGGGTGCTCAGTGCTCGGGGTGCTCGATGCTCAGTACTCTTGGTGCTGGGTGCTCAGTACTCAGGCTGCTGGGTGCTCAGTGCTCGGGGTGCTCGGTGCTCAGTGCTCAGGATGCTCGGTGCTAAGTACTCTTGGTGCTGGATGCTCAGTACTCAGGGTGCTGGGTGCTCAGTACTCAGGGTGCTTGGTGCTCAGTACTCAGGGTGCTGGGTGCTCAGTGCTCAGTGTGCTGGGTGCTCAGTGCTCGGAGTGCTCGGTGCTCAGTACTCAGGGTGCTGGGTGCTCAGTACTCAGGGTGCTGGGTGCTCAGTGTTCAGGGTGATCGGTGCTCAGTCCTCAGGGTGCTCAGTACTCAGGGTGCTCGGTGCTCAGTGCTCGGGGTGCTGGGTCCTCAGTGCTGAGTGTGCTGGGTGCTCTGTGATCGGGGTGCTGGGTGCTCATTACTCAGGGTGCTGGGTGCTCGGGGAGCTCGGTGCTCAGTACTCAGGGTGCTGGGTGCTCAGTACTCAGTGCTCGGGGTCCTGGGTGCTCCGTGCTTGGGGTGCTGGGTGCTCAGCGCTCTGGGTGCTTAGTGCTCAGTACTCAGGGTGCTCAGTGCTCGGGGTGCTGCTTGCTCAGTACTCAGGGTGCTGGGTGCTCAGTACTCAGGGTGCTGGGTGCTCAGTGCTCAGGGTGCTGGGTGCTCAGTACTCGGGGTGCTCGGTGCTCAGTACTCAGGGTGCTGGGTGCTCAGTACTCAGGGTGCTGGGTGCTCAGTACTCAGGGTGCTCGGTGCTCAGTACTCAGGCTGCTGGGTGCTCAGTGCTCAGGGTGCTGGGTGCTAAGTTCTCAGGGTGCTGGGTGCTCAGTACTCAGGGTGCTGGGTGCTCAGTGCTCAGGGTACTGGGTGCTCAGTACTCAGGGTGCTGGGTGCTCAGTGCTCGGGGTGCTGGTTGCTCAGTACTCACGGAGCTGGGTGCTCAGTATTCGGGGTGCTGGGTGCTCATTACTCAGGGTGCTGGGTGCTCAGTGCTCAGGGTGCTCAGTGCTCAGTACTCTGGGTGCTGGGTGCTCAGTACTCAGGGTGCTGGGTGCTCAGTGCTCGGGGTGCCCGGTGCTCAATGCTCGGGGTGCTCGGTGCTCAGTACTCAGGGTGCTGGGTGCTCAGTACTCAGGGTGCTGGGTGCTCAGTGCTGGGTGCTCAGTGCTCGGGGTGCTGGATGCTCAGTGCTCGGGGTGCTGGGTGCTCAGTACTCAGGGTGCTCGGTGCTCAGTACTCAGGGTGCTGGGTGCTCAGTGCTCGGGGTGCTGGGTGCTCAGTACTCAGGGTGCTGGGTGCTCAGTGCTCGGGGTGCTCGATGCTCAGTACGTTGGGTGCTCAGTACTCAGGGTGCTGGGTGCTCAGTGCTCAGGGTGCTGGGTGCTCAGTGCTCAGGGTGCTGGGTGCTCAGTGCTCGGGGTGCTGGGTGCTCAGTACTCAGGGTGCTGCGTGCTCAGTGCTCGGGGTGCTGGGTGCTCAGTGCTCAGGGTGCTGTGTGCTCAGTACTCGGGGTGCTCGGTGCTCAGTACTCAGGGTGCTGGGTGCTCAGTACTCAGGGTGCTGGGTGCTCAGTACTCAGGGTGCTGGGTGCAAAGTACTCAGGGTGCTCAGTGCTCGGGGTGCTGGGTGCTCCGTACGCAGGGTGCTGGGTGCTCAGTACTCAGGGTGCTGGGTGCTCATTCTCGGGGTGCTGGGTGCTCAGTGCTCGGGGTGCTGTTTGCTCAGTACTCGGGGTGCTGGGTGCTCAGTGCTCAGGGTGCTGGGTGCTCAGTACTCAGGGTGCTCGGTTCTCAGTACTCAGGGTGCTGGGTGCTCATTCTCGGGGTGCTGGGTGCTCAGTGCTCGGGGTGCTGGGTGCTCAGTGCTCGGGGTGCTCGGTGCTCAGTACTCAGGGTGCTGGGTGCTCAGTACTCGGGGTGCTGGGTGCTCAGTGCTCAGGGTGCTGGGTGCTCAGTGCTCGGGGTGCTGGGTGCTCAGTGCTCAGGGTCCTTGGTGCTCAGTACTCAGGGTGCTCAGTGCTCAGTACTCAGCGTGCTTTGTGCTCAGTGCTCAGGGTGCTGGGAGCTCAGTACTCAGGGTGCTGGGTGCTCAGTACTCACGGTGCTGGGTGCTCAGTACTCGGGGTGCTGGGTGCTCATTACTCAGGGTGCTGGGTGCTCAGTGCTCGGGGTGCTCGATGCTCAGTACTCTTGGTGCTGGGTGCTCAGTACTCAGGCTGCTGGGTGCTCAGTGCTCGGGGTGCTCGGTGCTCAGTGCTCAGGATGCTCGGTGCTAAGTACTCTTGGTGCTGGATGCTCAGTACTCAGGGTGCTGGGTGCTCAGTACTCAGGGTGCTTGGTGCTCAGTACTCAGGGTGCTGGGTGCTCAGTGCTCAGGGTGCTGGGTGCTCAGTGCTCGGAGTGCTCGGTGCTCAGTACTCAGGGTGCTGGGTGCTCAGTACTCAGGGTGCTGGGTGCTCAGTGTTCAGGGTGATCGGTGCTCAGTCCTCAGGGTGCTCAGTACTCAGGGTGCTCGGTGCTCAGTGCTCGGGGTGCTGGGTCCTCAGTGCTGAGTGTGCTGGGTGCTCTGTGATCGGGGTGCTGGGTGCTCATTACTCAGGGTGCTCAGTGCTCGGGGAGCTCGGTGCTCAGTACTCAGGGTGCTGGGTGCTCAGTACTCAGTGCTCGGGGTCCTGGGTGCTCCGTGCGTGGGGTGCTGGGTGCTCAGCGCTCTGGGTGCTTAGTGCTCAGTACTCAGGGTGCTCAGTGCTCGGGGTGCTGCTTGCTCAGTACTCAGGGTGCTGGGTGCTCAGTACTCAGGGTGCTGGGTGCTCAGTGCTCAGGGTGCTGGGTGCTCAGTACTCGGGGTGCTCGGTGCTCAGTACTCAGGGTGCTGGGTGCTCAGTACTCAGGGTGCTGGGTGCTCAGTACTCAGGGTGCTCGGTGCTCAGTACTCAGGCTGCTGGGTGCTCAGTGCTCAGGGTGCTGGGTGCTAAGTTCTCAGGGTGCTGGGTGCTCAGTACTCAGGGTGCTGGGTGCTCAGTGCTCAGGGTACTGGGTGCTCAGTACTCAGGGTGCTGGGTGCTCAGTGCTCAGGGTGCTGGGTGCTCAGTACTCAGGGTGCTCAGTACTCAGGGTACTGGGTGCTCAGTACTCAGGGTGCTCAGTACTCAGGGTCCTGGGTGCTCAGTGCTCGGGGTGCTGGGTGGTCAGTACTCAGGGTGCTAAGTACTCAGGGTGCTGGGTGCTCAGTGCTCGGATTGCTGGGTGCTCAGTGCTCAGGGTGATCGGTGCTCAGTACTCAGGATGCTGGGTGCTCAGTACTCAGCGTGCTGGGTGCTCAGTCCTCAGGGTGCTCAGTGCTCAGGGTGCTGGGTGCTCAGTGTTCGGGGTGCTCGGTGCTCAGTACTCAGTGTGCTGAGTGCTCAGTACTCAGGGTGCTGGGTGCTCAGTACTCAGGGTGCTGGGTGCTCAGTGCTCGGTGTGCTGGGTGCTCAGTGCTCAGGGTGCTGGCTGCTCAGTGCTCAGGGGTGCTGGGTGCTCAGTACTCAGGGTGCTCGGTGCTCAGTACTCAGGGTGCTCAGCGCTCAGTACTCAGCGTGCTGGGTGCTCAGTACTCGGGGTGCTGGGTGCTCAGTACTCGGGGTGCTGGGTGCTCAGTGCTCGGGGTGCTGGGTGCTAAGTTCTCAGGGTGCTCAGTGCTCGGGGAGCTCGGTGCTCAGTCCTCAGGGTGCTGGGTGCTCAGTACTCAGTGCTCGGGGTCCTGGGTGCTCCGTGCTTGGGGTGCTGGGTGCTCAGCGCTCTGGGTGCTTAGTGCTCAGTACTCAGGGTGCTGGGTGCAAAGTACTCAGGGTGCTCAGTGCTTGGGGTGCTGGGTGCTCAGTACTCAGGGTGCTAGGTGCTCAGTACTCAGGGTGCTGGGTGCTCATTCTCGGGGTGCTGAGTGCTCAGTGCTCGGGGTGCTGTTTGCTCAGTACTCGGGGTGCTGGGTGCTCAGTACTCAGGGTGCTCGGTTCTCAGTACTCAGGGTGCTGCGTGCTCATTCTCGGGGTGCTGGGTGCTCAGTGCTCGGGGTGCTCGGTGCTCAGTACTCAGGGTGCTGGGTGCTCAGTACTCGGGGTGCTGGGTGCTCAGTGCTCAGGGTGCTGGGTGCTCAGTGCTCGGTGTGCTGGGTCCTCAGTACTCAGGGTGCTCGGTGCTCAGTACTCAGGGTGCTCAGCGCTCAGTACTCAGCGTGCTGGGTGCTCAGTGCTCATGGTCCTTGGTGCTCAGTACTCAGGGTGCTCAGTGCTCAGTACTCAGCGTGCTTTGTGCTCAGTGCTCAGGGTGCTGGGTGCTCAGTACTCAGGGTGCTGGGTGCTCAGTACTCAAGGTGCTGGGTGCTCAGTACTCGGGGTGCTGGGTGCTCATTACTCAGGGTGCTGGGTGCTCAGTGCTCGGGGTGCCCGGTTCTCAATGCTCGTGGTGCTCGGTGCTCAGTACTCAGGGTGCTGGGTGCTCAGTACTCAGGGTGCTGGGTGCTCAGTGCTGGGTGCTCAGTACTCGGGGTGCTGGGTGCTCAGTCCTCGGGGTGCTGGGTGCTCAGTACTCAGGGTGCTCGGTGCTCAGTACTCAGGGTGCTGGGTGCTCAGTGCTCGGGGTGCTGGGTGCTCAGTACTCAGGGTGCTGGGTGCTCATTGCTCGGGGTGCTGGGTGCTCAGTGCTGAGGGTGCTGGGTGCTCTGTGATCGGGGTGCTGTGTGCTCAGTGCTCAGGGTGCTTGATGCTCAGTACTCAGGGTGCAGGGTGCTCAGTGCTCAGGGTGCTGGGTGCTCAGTGCTCGGGGTGCTAGGTGCTCAGTACTCAGGGTGCTCAGTACTCAGGGTGCTGGGTGCTCAGTGCTCAGGGTGCTGGGTGCTCAGTACTCAGGGTGCTGGGTGCTCAGTACTCAGGTTGCTGGGTGCTCAGTGCTCAGGGTGCTGGGTGCTTAGTGCTCGGGGTGCTCGGTGCTCAGTACTCAGGGTGCTGGGTGCTCAGTACTCAGGGTGCTGGGTGCTCAGTGCTCAGGGTGATCGGTGCTCAGTCTTCAGGGTGCTCAGTACTCAGGGTGCTGGGTGCTCAGTGCTCGGGGTGCTGGGTGCTCAGTGCTGAGGGTGCTGGGTGCTCTGTGATCGGGGTGCTGGGTGCTCAGTACTCAGGGTGCTCAGTGCTCGGGGAGCTCGGTGCTCAGTAATCAGGGTGCTGGGTGCTCAGTACTCAGTGCTCGGGGTCCTGGGTGCTCCGTGCTTGGGGTGCTGGGAGCTCAGCGCTCTGGGTGCTTAGTGCTCAGTACTCAGGGTGCTGGGTGCTCAGTACTCAGGGTGCTCAGTGCTCGGGGTGCTGGGTGCTCAGTACTCAGGGTGCTGGGTGCTCAGTACTCAGGGTGCTGGGTGCTCAGTGCTCAGGGTGCTGGGTGCTCAGTACTCGGGGTGCTCGGTGCTCAGTACTCAGGGTGCTGGGTGCTCAGTACTCAGGGTGCTGGGTGCTCAGTACTCAGGGTGCTCGGTGCTCAGTACTCAGGGTGCTGGGTGCTCAGTGCTCAGGGTGCTGGGTGCAAAGTACTCAGGGTGCTGGGTGCTCAGTACTCAGGGTGCTGGGTGCTCAGTGCTCAGGGTGCTGGGTGCTCAGTTCTCAGGGTGCTGGGTGCTCAGTGCTCAGGGTGCTGGGTGCTCAGTACTCAGGGTGCTCAGTACTCAGGGTGCTGGGTGCTCAGTACTCTGGGTGCTCAGTACTCAGGGTGCTGCGTGCTCAGTGCTCGGGGTGCTGGGTGCTCAGTACTCAGGGTGCTCAGTACTCAGGGTGCTGGGTGCTCAGTGCTTGGGTTGCTGGGTGCTCAGTGCTCAGGGTGATCGGTGCTCACTACTCAGGATGCTGGGTGCTCAGTACTCAGGGTGCTCGGTGCTCAGTCCTCAGGGTGCTCAGTGCTCAGGGTGCTGGGTGCTCAGTGCTCAGGGTGCTCAGTGCTCAGTACTCAGGGTGCTGGGTGCTCATTACTCAGGGTGCTGGGTGCTCAGTACTCAGGGTGCTGGGTGCTCAGTGCTCAGGGTGCTTGGTGCTCAGTGCTTGGAGTGCTGGGTGCTCAGTACTCAGGGTGCTTGGTGCTCAGTACTCAGGGTGCTCAGTACTCAGTACTCAGGGTGCTGGGTGCTCAGTGCTTGGGGTGCTGGGAGCTCAGTGCTCAGGGTGCTGGGTGCTCAGTGCTCGGGGTGCTGGGTGCTCAGTACTCAGGGTGCTGGGTGCTCAGTGCTCAGGGTGCTGGGTGCTCAGTGCTCAGGGTGCTGGGTGCTCAGTACTCAGTGCTCAGGATGCTGGGTGCTCAGTGCTCAGTGTGCTCACTGCTCAGTGCTCAGTACTCAGGGTGCTGGGTGCTCAGTACTCAGGGTGCTGGGTGCTCAGTGCTCGGGGTGCCAGGTGCTCAATGCTCGGGGTGCTCGGTGCTCAGTACTCAGGGTGCTGGGTGCTCAGTACTCAGGGTGCTGGGTGCTCACTGCTGGGTGCTCAGTGCTCGGGGTGCTGGGTGCTCAGTGCTCGGGGTGCTCGGTGCTCAGTACTCAGGGTGCTGGGTGCTCAGGGTGCTGGGTGCTCAGTACTAAGGGTGTTCAGTACTCAGTACTCAGGGTGCTGGGTGCTCAGTGCTTGGGGTGCTGGGTGCTCAGTGCTCAGGGTGCTGGGTGCTCAGTGCTCAGGGTGCTGGGTGCTCAGTACTCGGGGTGCTCGGTGCTCAGTACTCAGGGTTCTGGGTGCTCAGTACTCAGGGTGCTGGGTGCTCAGTACTCATGTGTGCTGGGTGCTCAGTACTCAGGGTGCTGGGTGCTCAGTACTCAGGTTTGCTGGGTGCTCAGTGCTCAGGGTGCTGGGTGCTCAGTACTCAGGGTGCTGGGTGCTCAGTACTCAGGGTGCTCAGTGCTCAGGTTGCTGGGTGCTCAGTACTCAGCGTGCTGGCTGCTCAGTGGGTGCTCGGTGCTCAGTACTCAGGGTGCTGGGTGCTCAGTACTCAGGGTGCTGGGTGCTCAGTACTCAGGGTGCTGGGTGCTCAGTACTCAGGGTGCTGGGTGCTCAGTACTCAGGGTGCTGGGTGCTCAGTGCTCAGGGTGCTGGGTGCTCAGTACTCAGGGTGCTGGGGTGCTCAGTACTCAGGGTGCTGGGTGCTCAGTGCTCAGGGTGCTGGGTGCTCAGTGCTCGGGGTGCTCGGTGCTCAGTACTCAGGGTACTGGGTGCTCAGTACTCAGGGTGCTGGGTGCTCAGTGCTCAGGGTGATCGGTGCTCAGTCCTCAGGGTGCTCAGTACTCAGGGTGCTGGGTGCTCAGTGCTCGGGGTGCTGGTGTGCTCAGTGCTGAGGGGGCTGGGTGCTCAGTACTCAGGGTGCTGGTGCTCAGTGCTCAGGGTGCTGGGTGCTCAGTGTTCGGAGTGCTGGGTGCTCAGTACTCAGGGTGCTGGGTGCTCAGTACTCAGGGTGCTGGGTGCTCAGTGCTTGGGGTGCTGGGTGCTCAGTACTCAGGGTGCTGGGTGCTCAGTGCTCAGGGTGCTGGGTGCTCAGTGCTCGGAGTGCTGGGTGCTCAGTACTCAGGGTGCTGGGTGCTCAGTACTCAGGGTGCTGGGTGCTCAGTGCTCGGGGTGCTGGGTGATCAGTGCTCAGGGTGCTGGATGCTCAGTATTTAGGGTGCTGGGTGCTCAGTGCTCGGGGTGCTCGGTGCTCAGTACTCAAGGTGCTGGGTGCTCAGTGCTCACGGTGCTGGGTGCTCAGTCCTCGGGGTGCTCCGTGCTCAGTGCTCAGGGTGCTGGGTGCTCAGTACTCAGGGTGCTCGGTGCTCAGTACTAAGGGTGCTAAGTGCTCGAGTGCTCGGGGTGCTGGGTGCTCAGTGCTCCTTGTGCTGGGTGCTCAGTACTCAGGGTGCTGGGTTCTCAGTGCTCAGGGTGCTGGGTGCTCAGTACTCAGTGCTCAGGATGCTGGGTGCTCAGTGCTCAGGGTGCTCAGTGCTCAGTACTCAGTACTCAGGGTGCTGGGTGCTCAGTACTCAGGGTGCTGGGTGCTCAGTGCTCGGGGTGCCCGGTGCTCAGTGCTCGGGGAGCTGGGTGCTCAGTACTCAGGGTGCTGGGTGCTCAGTACTCAGAGTGCTCAGTGTTCAGTACTCAGGGTGCTCAGTGCTCAGTGCTCAGTACTCAGGTGCTGGCTGCTCAGTACTCAGGGTGCTGGGTGCTCAGTGCTCAGTGCTCAGAACTCAGGGTGCTGGGTGCTCAGTACTCAGCGTGCTGGGTGCTCAGTGCTCAGGGTCCACGGTGCTCAGTACTCACGGTGCTCAGTGCTCAGTACTCAGCGTGCTTTGTGCTCAGTGCTCAGGGTGCTGGGTGCTCAGTACTCAGGGTGCTGGGTGCTCAGTACTCACTGTGCTGGGTGCTCAGTACTCGGGGTGCTGGGTGCTCATTACTCAGGGTGCTGGGTGCTCAGTACTCAGGGGTGCTCAGTACTCAGGGTGCTGGGTGCTCACTACTCGGGGTGCTCGGTGCTCAGTACTCAGGGTGCTTTGGTGCTCAGTACCCAGGGTGCTGGGTGCTCAGTACTCAGGGTGCTCGGTGCTCAGTACTCAGGGTGCTGGGTGCTCAGTGCTCAGGGTGCTGGGTGCTCAGTACTCAGGGTGCTCGGTGGCTCAGTACTCAGGGTGCTGGGTGCTCAGTGCTCAGGTGCTGGGTGCTCAGTACTCAGGGTGATCAGTACTCAGGGTGCTGGGTGCTCAGTTGCTCGGGTTGCTGGGGTGCTCAGTGCTCAGGGTGATCGGTGCTCAGTACTCAGGATGCTGGGTGCTCAGTACTCAGGGTGCTCAGTACTCAGGGTGCTGGGTGCTCAGTACTCAGGGTGCTCAGTACTCAGGGTGCTCAGTACTCAGGTGCTGGGTGCTCAGTACTCAGGGTGCTCAGTACTCAGGGTGCTGGGTGCTCAGTGCTCGGGTTGCTGCGTGCTCAGTGCTCGGGGTGCTGTGTGCTCAGTACTCAGGGTGCTCAGTACTCAGGGTGCTGGGTGCTCAGTGCTCGGGTTGCTGTGTGCTCAGTGCTCAGGGTGATCGGTGCTCAGTACTCAGGATGCTGGGTGCTCAGTACTCAGGGTGCTGGGTGCTCAGTCCTCAGGGTGCTCAGTGCTCAGGGTGCTGGGTGCTCAGTGCTCGGGGGTGCAGGGTGCTCCGAACTCCGGATGCTCGGTGCTCAGTACTCAGGGTGCTGGGTGCTCAGTACTCAGGGTGCTGGGTGCTCAGTACTCAGGGTGCTCGGTGCTCAGTACTCAGGGTGCTGGGTGCTCAGTGCTCAGTGTGCTGGGTGCTAAGTACTCAGGGTGCTGGGGGTGCTCATGACTCAGGGTGCTGGGTGCTCAGTGCTCAGGGTGCTGGGTGCTCAGTACTCAGGGTGCTGGGTGCTCAGTGCTCCGGGTGCTGGGTGCTCAGTACTCAGGGTGCTCGGTGCTCAGTACTCAGGGTGCTGGGTGCTCAGTACTCAGGGTACTGCGTGCTCAGTACTCAGGAGTGCTCGGTGCTCAGTACTCAGGGTGCTGGGGTGCTCAGTGCTCAGTGTGCTGGGTGCTAAGTACTCAGGGTGCTGGTTGCTCATGACTCAGGGTGCTGGGGTGCTCAGTGCTCAGGGTGCTGGGTGCTCAGTACTCAGGGTGCTGGTGCTCAGTGCTCAGTGTGCTGGGTGCTAAGTACTCAGGGTGCTGGGTGCTCAGTGCTCAGGGTGATCGGTGCTCAGTCCTCAGGGTGCTCAGTACTCAGGGTGCTGGGTGCTCAGTGCTCGGGGTGCTGGGTGCTCAGTGCTGAGGGGGCTGGGTGCTCAGTACTCAGGGTGCTGGGTGCTCAGTGCTCAGGGTGCTGGGTGCTCAGTGCTCGGAGTGCTGGGTGCTCAGTACTCAGGGTGCTGGGGTGCTCAGTACTCAGGGTGCTGGGTGCTCAGTGCTTGGGGTGCTGGGTGCTCAGTACTCAGGGTGCTGGGTGCTCAGTGCTCAGGGTGCTGGGTGCTCAGTGCTCGGAGTGCTGGGTGCTCAGTACTCAGGGTGCTGGGTGCTCAGTACTCAGGGTGCTGGGTGCTCAGTGCTCGGGGTGCTGGGTGCTCAGTGCTCAGGGTGCTGGATGCTCAGTATTTAGGTGCTGGGTGCTCAGTGCTCGGGGTGCTCGGTGCTCAGTACTCAAGGTGCTGGGTGCTCAGTGCTCACGGTGCTGGGTGCTCAGTCCTCGGGGTGCTCCGTGCTCAGTGCTCAGGGTGCTGGGTGCTCAGTACTCAGGGTGCTCGGTGCTCAGTACTAAGGGTGCTAAGTGCTCAGTGCTCGGGGTGCTGGGTGCTCAGTGCTCCTTGTGCTGGGTGCTCAGTACTCAGGGTGCTGGGGTTCTCAGTGCTCAGGGTGCTGGGTGCTCAGTACTCAGTGCTCAGGATGCTGGGTGCTCAGTGCTCAGGGTGCTCAGTGCTCAGTACTCAGTACTCAGGGTGCTGGGTGCTCAGTACTCAGGGTGCTGGGTGCTCAGTGCTCGGGGTGCCCGGTGCTCAGTGCTCGGGGAGCTGGGTGCTCAGTACTCAGGGTGCTGGGTGCTCAGTACTCAGAGTGCTCAGTGTTCAGTACTCAGGGTGCTCAGTGCTCAGTGCTCGGGGTGTTGGGTGCTCAGTGCTCAGTGTGCTCAGTGCTCAGTGCTCAGTACTCAGGGTGCTGGCTGCTCAGTACTCAGGGTGCTGGGTGCTCAGTGCTCAGTGCTCAGAACTCAGGGTGCTGGGTGCTCAGTACTCAGCGTGCTGGGTGCTCTAGTGCTCAGGGTCCACGGTGCTCAGTACTCACGGTGCTCAGTGCTCAGTACTCAGCGTGCTTTGTGCTCAGTGCTCAGGGTGCTGGGTGCTCAGTACTCAGGGTGCTGGGTGCTCAGTACTCACTGTGCTGGGTGCTCAGTACTCGGGGTGCTGGGTGCTCATTACTCAGGGTGCTGGGTGCTCAGTACTCAGGGTGCTCAGTACTCAGGTGCTGGGTGCTCACTACTCGGGGTGCTCGGGTGCTCAGTACTCAGGGTGCTTGGTGCTCAGTACCCAGGGTGCTGGGTGCTCAGTACTCAGGGTGCTCGGTGCTCAGTAACTCAGGGTGCTGGGTGCTCAGTGCTCAGGGTGCTGGTGCTCAGTACTCAGGGTGCTCGGTGCTCAGTACTCAGGGTGCTGGGTGCTCAGTGCTCAGGGTGCTGGGTGCTCAGTACTCAGGGAGATCAGTACTCAGGGTGCTGGAGTGCTCAGTGCTCGGGTTGCTGGGTGCTCAGTGCTCAGGGTGATCGGTGCTCAGTACTCAGGATGCTGGGTGCTCAGTACTCAGGGGTGCTCAGTACTCAGGGTGCTGGGTGCTCAGTACTCAGGGTGCTCAGTACTCAGGGTAGCTCAGGCGTGCCAGTACTCAGGTCAGTACTCAGGTGCTGGGTGCTCAGTACTCAGGGTGCTCAGTACT